>NW_020272889.1:321518-367034 GCF_003268045.1 Sipha flava
AAATAAAAAAGAGCAATTCGATGAAAGTGAAATAATAACTGAATTTGGCAGAAATTCGCCTGAGAGAATGCAGCTGTCAGAGTGGAACAAATGACTGAACACTGAAACCAAAATTATTATTATTATTATAAATTATATATTAATAAATATTTTTCAAACTATACTAAAATGCTTGAATTACGTTTAGGAACTTGGTGGTAGATGGTGGGGGGGGTTAAGGGTGAATTCTCATATCCTCTCTTACCTTACTTATCCAAAAAAAGTGGTTAGCCCCCCCCATTTAAAAATCCTGGCTACGCCACTGTGTGTGTGAGTGTGTGTAAGAACAGCCTGATAATATAATATTTATAGCGATTCGGTACTGGTCGAGCTTGTTCGGATTTCCGCGTCTTTCGGATTGGCCTGTGTTCGGATTATCAAGACCCTACTGTACATAATAGAATATTTTATAGAACAAGTCATATTTTAAACTAATTAAGCATTTATTCAAACACTTTTTGTGACTAAAACTGGTTTCATTCAAACAAAATTAAAATAAATTGTAGTGAACATATACATATTCTAATACAATCGCAAAGTTTGTAAACCACGCGATGAACAAAAACGCAATGGAAAATATAATTGCCGTCCCTAAATAGAAAATTAAGTTTAATGATATGATTGATTATTATTCGTGCAGCGAATAATTACGAAAACGATATGTTACAGAAATCTTGCGGAAGTATCCACCGTTGTCAACACTGTTTAGAGAAGCTACAACATACTACCAGGTACCCCATGACACGCTGGTAATTGAAAAGGATACGAAAAGTTCTGATCCCGATCCACGTACTTCATCACGATCCTGAATATTACCCGGATCCCCAGGCGTTCAAACCTGAACGGTTCACCCCGGAAGAAAAGGCCAAAATATCAGGTGGCACATATCTACCATTCGGAAACGGACCTCGTATATGCACAGGGTATTTAACGCCATTGTGCAATGTGAAATATGTAAATTGATATTGATGATGATTAATCGTTTGTAAAAATATTACGAATTTCTTTAGGGAAATGGTTTTCTGAAATGGAAATAAAATTGGCCCTGACCGAAATCTTGACCAAATACGAAATAGAACCTTGTAATAAAACTGAAATTCCGATAACATTCAGTATGGACGCGGTAGCCACAGAAGCGGATCCGGAGTCGAGGAACTGTGGGTCAAGCCATTTCAAAAAGCCATTTATTAGAGATGAAACTGAATTAGAAATGAATACCTTGTAAAAAAAAAAAACACAATATGCTCATAAAAGTGTATAAGTATATTTATATTACATTTTAGAATTAGTGATACCACCGATAATGACTTTTTACAATTAATAAATATAATCTAATTTTATCAGCGCAACAAACGTACGAAATAAAATATGATTTACTTATTTTTCTACTAAAACGATGTAATTTAAAATATAAATTATTAATTGAAAAATTTTAAATTTTGAATACACATGGCATTCATTTTTCAAGTAACTCTGATGGGCCAACTGTCCAAGAGTCCAAATCAAGGTGTAAAAAGAGAAAAAAATTTCCAAGAGGCCAATTTTGCAAACAAATATTAACTGTGAGTCAGCTGACCCACTGAACCCCTTCCCTAGATCCGCCCCTGGGTAGCCAATTTACTGAAAAGTGGTGTTTGGTTAAAATTTAAACCAATATAGAATATATACAGCATCCTAAATGAAGATAATTTGTCGATAGAAAAAGGAAAATATTAAATATAAAAACTTAAATGCTTAATACTTATAACGGATTTTATTGCGCGGATTTCAATGCAAAATGCATTTTTTTCTAAATCCTTGCGCAATGTTTAGTTTGGAAAAAATATATTTCATTTCAAATTGAAAAGTTGTTGATTCATATAATTAAATTTTTATTTTGCATTTTTTATCGTAATTACTTCCTTAATGCATTTTTGTTATTTTCACCACTTTTAAGGACATTATTTTCATATTTTTTAAAAATTTAGCATTTTTGGAAAAAATTAAAAAAATTTCTAGCATTCAATTTTTTATTTTTTTAATAAAATTATTGACAACTTCATTTTACCGCCTTATGTTATCGTTATGTTATTAAATTATGGTATAATAGTCGATGATGATGACAATAATACGGACTACGTGTGTAAAGTGTATAGTGACATAGTGAGCCTAGCCAAACTATTAATAATCCCGTCTAGTAGCTGATGATCGGAGAACATTGACAATTGAACACATCAAACTATATATTGTTGTGCAGTGCACACATACTATCACAAGTTAAAAAATACTTGAATATTATTTAAAAATAATTTTTTTTTTATAAATTTTGACTGTTTATACTTAATACTATTTTCAATTTACTAATTTAACATTTTCAGTATAACGAGACCATAAAAATATAAGAAACAGCCAAAAACATTGATCAAATAAATTAAAAAAATTTTAATGAATTTTTGGTAGTAATTTTTCACATTTTTTATATCATTAATTACATTTTTCACATTTTAATACATTTTTTTACATTATTAATTAAATATTTTAGCTCATAATTAAATTTTTTCTAAGGAATTTGAAGGTAATTTTTAGAGCATTAAAATTCGCGCCCTATTTATAACTATGTGAAAAGCACAATACTCCGTTGTATAAGAAGTAAATATGTAAATCAAACCTTGCTCGATAGTATTATGTACTATATAGTTATATTGATATATCGTTAGAATAAGTTATTCACTCTGTTTAGTGACATCAGTAAATATTTAATATTCATAACAAATGTGATTGGATTTAATAAAAAAATGTAAACATTGGAGACCAATTTATATATATTTTTAGGTATTCACACAATTATTATTATTGATAGTATTTCCATGAATTAATTGTTATAATTTGATGTTCATCAGGAAAAAATTATCTAGCAATGATGTGGATACTTATAAAATATTCTGTAAAAATATAAGCCCAAGTGCAAAGTTTGAAAGATTAATGATATCAATTAAGATTTAATAACCATAACGCATACTTATTATTAAATTATAAAAAAGTATGATGGAATCTCTAATTTAAAGCTAAAATATGATTTAATATATAAATAATTTTGATTTTTTTTTTTTAAAAATATATAGTTGAATAAAATAATATATCCATATTAGCAAAAAAATGCCACATGGAAAATATTTATAATTCTCTAAGTATACAATAATAATGTTATATTGTTATATGTTTTGCGAAAAATCATTATATACATAGATATTAATATAACTCAAAATTTCATATAAATATAAATTAATTTTACTTATGTAGGTACATATTTTTTTACTATAATGCGACTAATATTAAAGATATTTAATGTATTATAATTTTTAATACACGTGCATTAAGTTCATAAATTTTGTTAGTTTTTGTACAGTTAATAATTATAAATTTTTATACATTTTATAAATATTAATAAATTAATATTTTTCGTGTGATGGATTTCTACTGATAAGGATGTTTTATTATATTCAACTGAATATTTTTTTTAAAAAAAAAACTAAAGTATTTATATTTCAAACCATATTTTAGCATTAAATTAAAGATTATAGAATACTTAAGATGAATAGATCCCAGGCGACCGCTAACAATACCTACCTTTAAATATTCCTTAATTTCGAAAATTTACGGGGAAAACTCTAAATTATATTTTATAACTATTAGGTACCATTAATTAGGATTTTTATCCTTATTGTTCGTTCCTGAAAGGAATTGTTAATAACATAAGCAAATAAAGTGGCAATAAAATTAAAACTGCATTTGTAACTGTTTCGGTTTAAACACAATTCTTTAACTTGAATGACCAATGGTACTCTAGACCCTTGGTGGCACATTTATAAGCTCTCCAGTCAGTAACTATTTGATCTACATAATAAACGTAAAGTATAATAATAAAGCCAAGTCATACATACTACAGACGTCTATATAAATTATAACTTATAAATCTTTGAGGTGATTAGTATGGTATTTTTTTAAATACGAATACATTTAAACTGATAAAATAATAGTAAATTTACTTATGTTCACCAATTGAAACGTACCGATTGGTGTAGCAAGACTAACTAGTACATCATGATTTATACCTTGTATACATTGATATAGTATAGTTGATATACTAACAATGTAGTTACATTAATAAGGTAATGGTTAATAATTTAATATTGAAAATGTGATAACACCAGTAGCATACATACGGGGGGAGGGGAGTCCGAGTTCAAACCTCCCGCAGGGCCAAAAAAAAGAAAAGAAAATTGTTTTATTATTGATGACGTGTAATATAATCGTAGTTTCATTATTACGCTTTGAACTTAAAATATACAACAATACAAATATTATGATAATTAAATAATTATATTGATAGGTGTTTGAAAAGTTTTGTTAACTATGTTGTTTTTATATTCCAATAGCTATTAATTTACTGTAATGTAAAAGTAAACTGTAAATTGGTAAAAAAGTTGTATAAAATAATATCTATTTATAGCAATTATTTATCTTATTTATTTGTGCAACGAAAAAAAAAAAGAACGATTATTTTTGTTAAACCCCCCCCCCCCCCCCATTAGAGCAAGATTGATTGTACGCCACTGTACAATTGTATAGATTAATAATTTATGGTAAATCAAATATCGATTTAGAATGATTTAAATTGTAAAAGTATGTACTTTATTTTAAATGAAAAAAATATTATATTTTTATAATTTACATAAATATTATAGTTAAATATGTAAACCTGTAAACCTTGTTGAAAGATATTCATAGCCCTCCAATACAAATCACTAGTTAAAACCTAGCCGTATTCTATATAAATAACAATTATATTTTTCAGAAAATAGTTAAAGCTTATAAATTAAATAATAATGCATTAATACCTTACGCCGAAAAATATAATATTGATTAATCATAAATTAAACATAAGCTTTATACAAATAGAGTCCTTCATTTTATATCCTAATCGTACCTTAATAATAATTATAATTAATCTAGTAATTTAAAAATATCTCAAAAAAAAAAAATTAAATCAATTATAAAAAATGGTTTGCATAAATGTTTCCTGAAAATTTTCAAATACCATTTTTCCAATAGCTATAACAACAGAACACTTTTTAATAATCACTGTAATTATTTTTACACGTATAAAACATTTAAATATTATTTTAAAATTTTTTATATTTATATAATTATAACTTTTATATTTTAAAATATAATTACTCTACTAGTAATATAAAGTTAGATTAAACTAACTTTAGACAATCTTAAAAAATCAGTTACTGATCGTAGATTTTTAAGTTTTCCACTAAGAAAATAATTGAATCAGGAAATGCACAATTTTTTCCCCCGATAAATTAATGGCTGTAATCTACATTTTGATTTGTGAAAAGTGAAAAATCCCATACAACAAAGAAATTATCTTAAAGGAAACTAAGTATTTAAATATCCTTTCCCCTTTGCTATTCCAAATTTTTGAGGGTATTATATTTGACTGTGACACATATAAGTAGTGCTCAATTTAATACCTCCCCCCCATCGCCAACCTTACACATATTTTGAATGCCACTTTTTAGCTAAACTAATATTTAAATTCCAAATATAATATATTTTGATAGCAATACTAACATCCTACATGATACAATAGAAAATAAAATAATAACTAACATTATTGTAAGCGATCAGGCAGTCTCATGAATCGAATGATATAATCATATATTTGAATTTTGTTTTTATTTATTTTTACTCTTTAGTGCAGGCGATGGCCTTAGAAGATTAGTTGTAGTGCGGGCATTTATTTATTTCCGAAATGACGATATCGTGCCAATATATGCCAATATTAATAACAAACCGTACAATGTTAGTATTTAATAAAGTATAGTACACCAAATTCACAGACATTGCTATTTATATTTCTTCAGAAATTATGATGTCCCTTATCATAACCATCATATAATCTTTAATTATGAAAATAGTTTTGATATTATAAATCGTAAAATTCGTTTTCAAATTTACGTAAATGGAAATTCACATAAAAATGATTTTGGACATCAATTAGGATGAACGTGGCGTCCCCCTGTTCCGGTGAAAAAATATAGTTGGGGTACCCAAAAAAAAAAAAAAAAAGTAGAAGAGCCCCCCCCCCCCCCCCCCCCCCCCCCCCCCCATCATTCGCTCACTGATTGTAATAATAATAATAATTTTATAATGAAACTCCGACTAAATTGTTAAAAAATGTATAAATAGTAACCAATAACTATTTTTACAGTAAAAATTTCGTTTCTAATAAATAATTATTTATTTGACTATTAAGACCAAATATGTTGCTATAGATTTGATTAATAACAATAATTGTTATAATTTGTTTTTTAAAACAATCACAGCACTACTGGAACTAGATTTTTGACAACCAACCAAGATTGCGATTTCAGATTTGTAATATTCATAAGTTATTACAATAATATTAATATACAAACAAATTAATATTTCAAATAACTAGAGAACGATGAATTCACACATGAAGGTAATAATAATGTATTTTTTAAATTAATTTCTACAGTAGGAACATCAACAATCACAAAGTAGGTTTATGGTAGGTCAAAGAAAACTAACTCGTTCATTTACTTTATTTTCTCGCAATGTCAAATTATAATATGAATTTGTGTAGAATACCATTTCGTTTAAAACATACTATTTGATTTAAATGAACTATTTCAATTCCAACAGAAACCCGTTGAAAAACATGCCACATCAAAATTTATTGAGAAAAGGAAACTAGCATATAATGATACTAGTGAAATTGCCGGAAAACGGGTATATTGATTTATAATAATTAATTATTATTATAAAAAAAGTATTTAATTATTACACGATGTACAATTTTTTGGTTTACATTCCATGAGTACATTATAAGACATTACAGGAATATTTATTTTTATTGTAGGCAAAATTCCATAAGACTACAGAAGACTTAGTGGTACCAGGAAAGGTTGACGCTCAATGTCAGTTTTGCAATCCTGGTACAAGGTCTCTTAAAATGGTCATTCGTGTTCCTAAAGAATTTCAAATCAATTCCAATGTTCAATGCCAATACTCTAACCCGGGTACAAAATCCCTCAAAATGATCATTCGAGCACCCAAGAATTGTGAACGTGAATTATTTTCTGCGAGTATGTAGAATTATTTATATACTAATATTTTAAAATCTTCTGTTTCATTTTATTTTGTTCATTTTAAGACTGTATAGCAACCGTCGGCAATTATTGAACCGCGAAAGGTAGATAAATGGACCGTAAACATATCTTACTTCAATTCATGAATTACATTTTTTAAATAATTTTTATAATAGCCAGTGAAAAAAATTAATATTTTGATTTATCCAACTCAGATTATGGTTGTCTCGTAAATTTTTTTCTCTGGCCTTAATTTATTATTTTAATCTTCTGGACTCTAATATAAATTACTTGCTGATCCCTGCTTTAGAATATTCATATTTTTAACGCAATAAGTTTATCTTTAAGAAATATATTATTATTATAAATCAGAGATAATATATTACAAATTAAGTAGTCAAATTAGAATTAAATAATTAAAAACTTTATTTTTTCTACTTATAATTGAAATATATCGAATCTTAAACAATTCCATACAGCTACAGAGGCGAAATCAAATCAACAAAATATAATGGAAAAAAGGGAAACACCAATAAATTCCAATACTGATTCATTCCAATGTTCTGATTCTGATTCAGGATCTTATAAAACGGTTATTCGTGCACCCAAAAAGTGTCCACGTAAATCAACTTCTGCAAGTATGTATTATTTAAATTCTTATATTTTAAGATTTCTTTTTTTTTATTATACTTGGTGCATTTGACACTTGAATATGCATTCTTTCATTAAGGTAAGTTAATCTTTTTGAAGTGTGTTATAATTTTAAATCCGATTATATTTGTTTAATTTTATATTTTTAAATTTAAGAAATAACATGAATAATGAATTTTTATATAATCATATAACAATACGAGTAGTTCAATCCTATTATTATATTATAATAAACTTATGAAAATTCGGGTAGATACGATTGAGGGCATCTTTATTAATTGTTCCTATTTTAATAACACGATTGAGGAAGTTTTTCCCTACTAATTTGTATACAACGTTGCCACATCAATTAAAAATATAAAATGGTATACCTGATATTAAATTTTAATAAAAAACTAATTTGTGTTAATAATTAATAATAAAAATAAATAATGAAAAAACAACTTTCTCTTAAGATTTGTCTTATAATTTTCTGATTATTTATACTTATGATTAATATATTTACCATTTGATACATGAAAAGATATATTAATTTTCGTTAATTCACTTGGACTACAGTTTTTATTGGAACATTTCATTAATTCGTCTATGCTTTGTCTTACAAATGAAGATTTATAAATATTTAATACGTTTTCCACACACGTTACATTTTTAAACTTTTTTACATTATTTTCGCTGGCCACCAAACAATTTATCTTGGCTTATCCACAAATTATGATTATAGGAAATATTAATAATTATTTACCATGATAATGTATTTATTTCCTTCATTGCTGAAAATTAAGATGAACAACAATGTCACTTTAAATATCGTTCTCAATTGTTTGAATATGAGGTACATAAAATTGTATTTCTTTGATTTACTAATAATTGTTTTCAATCGTAGAAGATCGGAATATTTATATTTCAATGACATCATAAAATAAAAATTGTTTAAAAAAGCTAAAAAGTCATTAAGTCATAACACTTATTACTACTTGAAATTTGAATGAACTATAATATTTTTTCTTGTCTTAGAAAAGCCACTTAAAAATGATTTCATTGATCCTGTCTAAACCTGATAACAATTGCATATAATTATATAAAATACGTTTTTTTTTTTATTTATTTTTTTTTTATTACAGTTACAAAGAAGAAAGCTCCATTAATGAAAAAAGCATTAAAATATGTAAAATTCATCAAAACTGTGCGTGGATATTAAATTACAATATATTTATTAGTTTTTTTTGATTGTATACATTTAGAATATTATTATTATATGTATACATGTATTATTTTTACCCCCATAGATTTGGGATTTGTGATAATAAAAAAAATTCATTACATATTTGTTAAATTCTAAATTTATTTTATGACTAAATATAGCAAAGAAGTAAGACTACATAACGTAAATAAGTTAAATAAATAAGTAAATAAGTATAATATTTTAAAATTTTTAATTTATTAATTGATAATATATATCTATTTATTTTGTCCATAATATATAATTTTTGTAAGTATTCAAATAAACGGCCGGACCGATTTTCATGAAATATTTTGTGTTCGAAGAAAGGTGCTTAAAAGTTTGTTACAAGAAAGGTTTAGATTCACAATTTAATCTGATATAAAATCTTTTTTGCACACACGAAACAGGTTTACAGTTTTTTATAACTATTTTTGATATATATGTATATGTTATTTAAAAAAATGATGTGTTTGACGGGTTGAACTCATTGGACTACAAAACTCAACCGATTTTAATAACATTTTGTAGAGATACCTTGGAAAAAAATATAGAATACCCATAAGTAAAGCAACAATTTGTCTGGTTTTAAACAGGACAGTCCTTTTTTTGTATTTTTTCCTGTTGTCCTCTGGGGAATCTTCGGGACATTAAAATATTCCCTATTCAGAAAGTAATAAAAAATAACGATGGTTAATTTTAATTTTTTGATCAATTATTATTTTTATTGTATTTAACTAGTATGTATGCATAGATGTGTACAAACTGTATTAGTGGCGACAGGAAGTTTTTTCTTCTCGAATCACTCACCAACATTATTTACACTACATAATTTTAAATGGTCACAAATTCACTACCTCTATAAATGTTTATAATTTATAATTTATATTTCTGTATTTCTCATTTCATATTATTAATATAACGTATTCGATGTATGAGTATTTTACCATGGTAATTATTTTCTTGATTTTTTTTTTTTTTAAAGACCACCCTCAGCCATTTTTTCATGGATCACGTGATTCAAACATAACCCCTTTGCGCAGTCACTGCACTACAATATTAGGGCTTAAATATCTGATACAATGGAGCTCCACATTTATCAATAAACCCATATACGAAACTTCAATTGTTTTAGGACTTCACACGCTACGCCTGCTGCAGGCACATCGTCAAGGAGGGGGCCTTAGGGATCCTAGCCCCCTAAAAAAAATCAGTGGCTCCGAACTGACCCCCTTGATTTTGATTTTTAAATATTGTGGTGTTTATTTGTCCCAAACCGACTAAATCCTGAATGTATATTCCATATGAGCGATTGTAAACTCTGCTAGAATATCGGTTATGATGCCAGTTTTTTTCTTACCTGTAATGGGTAAATGTAAACTCCTCCTGTTTTTTTTTTTTTTACCTGCTTAGTGCTCACATTGCCACGTGCCTTCTCACATTAAACATGTTAACATCTATTGCGATGATGTATGTCGAAATTGATAAAATTATTGTCATGGTTCGATTCATTTCAAGGTGGATATATATCCACATTAATTCATTTATTAATAATTTTGTCTTCATATTTTCTGAAATTAGTATTTCCAATGATGATACCGGCAGTAGGTAAGGTATACGTAAAGTATACTTTGGCGAACATAATCATTCGTAGTCTGCGTGTCTCCGTGTATATTTTATATTGAACGAAATATGTCGCAACAAAGTAATAATATAAAATTAATTACTGGACAACGAAGCAATTTATTGGTTTTATTTAACAACTACAAATATAACCAAAGTATAAAATATGTGTCTGGTGAAATAAAATGGAGGTATGATATTATATAAAATTATAATAATAATATTTACTTATTATTATTTATTACGTATGACTTTTAATAATATATCATATTAATTTGATGTTACTATTCGATTTTCTTCACCGGTGTAGTTTACATGTATTCAATTTTACCTGATTTTTTTTTTTAGTGGCGGAGTTTCATGCGCTCATTCCATATAATTAACGATCGTATAACAAAAATTAAATTCTGAGATTTTATTTTATAAATATTCGTCACTTAACAATTTGAGATAAGACAATAGTACGTGTATTAATATATTGAAAACTAGGAATTCCAAATACAGATATCGAACGCACATTTGATAAACACAACTATAGAAAGGGGCCAAAAAAATGTTGGTCCCCTTATAGAAATATGTCTGGTTACGTGCTTGGCTCGCCGGCTTCACTTGCAAACTCGAGTGCCACTGCGTAGCACTTTTTATGAGATAGAACATCGCCCCAAAGGAAATTATAGTCAAAGCCTAACCTAGTTTTTGTACAAACCTTGTTACTGTTGAGGATGGGATTATGCATTGAATGTGAACCCAGTCTCGTTGCACCAGTAAATCACATACTTCGACTGTGAATAAAAATTAATGTAACATAATTAGATGTGAACACAGTGGCGTCTTTACGGGGGGGAGGGTGTCCAGGGATACTGGATCCACCCCAGAACCTCTTAAAAAAAAAAATAAACTAAAATTCTTACATATTTGCAGAATTGGCTATGTTTAACATTCACAGGGAAGTTAAAATTACTGTTGATGAAGTGGCATGCATGCCCGCAGGGGGGGGGGCAAAAGGGGCCATTGCCCTTACTGGGAATTTTTGTTTTAAATCTATTGTTAATTTAATAGCACGTATATTAATAATAACATAATTTTATTGAGATCCATTTATGAATTTTAGTAAAATTTATTATATTTTTAGATAATCTAAAATATATAATCTTGAACGTATTTATTAGTACTTATACAATGTTTACACATGATTTTATATCGCTTAAAACTATAAGTTTTCCCGAGTACCGATTTCCATGGTATTTGATTTTGTTCTCATCTATTTTTAGATATACGTTGCTTTGGCCCATTGAATTTTAATCTTGTCCCGTGTGGGATTTTAACTTACGGGCACGCTTGGATAGAGGAGTTGGCCAAGAAATTGAGACGACTGGAATTTATTTTATAACAATACTTTATAATATATAGTGCTAAACTCAATATATAGGTATATATATATATATATATATATATAATATTACACAAGACTATACGATTATTACATTATATATTTAGTTCAACCTTCTCCAAAAACTGCATAAGGACGTAACTATTACAATATAATATATAGTCTATATTAATTATGTATAAACTGTGGACTCTCCCCTCAGAAAAAATTGAAAATACGCCATTGGATAACACTAATAACAAATATTATCGTAAATATTTATATTTTGTTTTAGTATTCGATGAATACACAACTCATTGGTAAACTTTTAACTTACGTCACAATAGTCAATAACACGGTATATTTTCTTATTGAAATGCTGCTTCTCTACATTAACGTCATAAACACATGATTTTTAACAAACACGCAGATATGCCACACTTAAAATAAACACAAACGATCTGTTTAGAGATCAAATAAAAAGGGCAATAATTTACGATGGTCTTACCACACGATTGACGTATTATACATTTTATTTGAACATTAGTAATATTAATTTTTCGTTGCGCAAAAATTTTATCAAAAGTTACTAATTACTACGCAGTGCCCTCTTGTATAGTAACGATAAAAATGTGCGAGAACAATATGTTTTGTATTTCTCTTGAAAAATAAACACATCAAGTTCCAATATTAACAACACAGGTATTTTTTTTTTTTTTTATAATGATTCACAAAAAAACGATAAGCAAAGTCAATATTTTTTTTACATACATTTTTATCTCCTGTTGTATTTGTTGATTAATAACAAATAAAAATAATTAATATAGTTTTCATCTATTTTAATTTTTTTTTTCTGTGTCCAAATTTTTTGTACTCATTTGATATTATGTTATTAATAAAATACAATATGTTACATTATATCAAGAATAAGTATAAAAACAATCTGTCCAATATAAATTATTACCTACTATATTTAGACATATTTATAGAATAAAATGCGTTCAATATTTTTAAAATTTATGTTTAAGAAAATGTCAAATAAAAATTGTAAACAGTGAGATACATATAACATACACCAAAGTCACAACAATAAGTTATATTGTATTTTCTATATCATAATTAAATACAATATCATGTGGAAAAAATATAATAGTTTTTAAACTGTCTAGGATTTGATTGTCTATACAATTTAACTATTGGAAAGGAGGGAGTAGAAGGCCATAAAAATAAAAATAATACAATTATATTTTTTTTTTAAATAATACTTATAAACTAAAAATTATAGTTACAATATTTGGTACGCTATAGAACGTAAAATATTGTACAATATAACGGTTTAAATTATAAATTAAAAAGGAAAATAATTATACAACATAATTATACAATTTTTTTTTATAATAAAAAATCGTAGGAACACAAAATGCCACTATTTAAATCACGACCACACCATAATCCGCGTTTTTAAATAAATTGTTTTCTTTTTGAATATATAATTAAAATAAAATAATAGTTGTAATACTCTACAGGGGAAGAATTAATTAAAATGAAAAGGTCTTTTGTACTTTAATAATCACATAAATATTGACTTGTTAATATATAATAGTTATAATATATAATTTTTTTTATACTCTAAACATTAAAATAATTGTGAAAAAAAGAATATTATTTTTATCGCGTGTATTTATTTATTTAATTGCACTGCGCTATCACATTCGTTTCCACATATACATGACATTTTTTCACCTTGAAAGGAGTATGGAATCAAATTTTATAATATAAATAATATGTCATCAGTTACTGATTGCTTAATAAATAAATAAATAAATACATACATGTATATTATATACTCACATTCATGCACACAAACATACACATAATAATACACATGCATGTATACATATATATTTGGAACTAAAATATAATATGTATTGTTTTGTACATCACAATTAATTAGTTACAATTATAATTGTTTCTAATGTTATTATATTTTTATTTTTTTTTAATTATTGCATACATGTCTATTACAACACTGGGAAGTTAGTGATCTTATAATTAAAACAATAGCATATATATACATACACACAAATATATTTATATTCATATGATAGCTTTCAGATTTTACTGTATTATATAATGATAACATGTGTGTCTTAAAACAAACAAATAAATATTTAATAATACCTAACGGTAATGCATATATTGAAAGGAAAACAGTATATAATCATGGGAGAAGAATTTGAGATCATGTCTGTACGGTATATAACATTGAATATAGTGTTACAAAATGAGCAGTAAAACAGGATACAGATGGTTGAGCTTTATCTCTAGATGGAATAAAATATATAATGTTAACCAGTAGGTGTTTAACAAGTTATCTACCAGCCACGCACATAATACAAGTCTAAAAAGGTATATAAAAAAAATATAAAGACCATTAGTAATATTTCTAATGATAATATAATGATAATAAATTATTGATAAATAAAATAATTACATTGTTATTTAGAAAAAAAAAAAAAACTATTAAATAGTTATACAATTGTGACATACAGATATGATTAACAATTGTATTGTGGCGGTGATATTAATTATTACTATTTCAAGAGCTATGTTTGATATATTAAATTAAATTTGATATGCTATATTATTGGAGGTAGATACTGCTTGTTTAACTGATAACATACATTGAGTATACAGAGTAAGCCATGGTATTTTTCTGTGACAATAATATTTCAAGAAATCAGTAAAAACGATGGCCGACTCTGTACATATATATGATTACAAACCGAAATTGAATTTTTCTTTAAGGACTTTACTTCACAAAATTTTGTAATAACAATTATTGCTTTTACATTGACTACTGAATACCGTGTAAATAAGTTAAATAGAATATGTTATTTCCATTTATTATTAGGTATGCTTACATGCTAAATATTTGGTCTGTCATGCTTAAATGCAAGACAAAAATTATCACAATATAAATATTTTATCATTTTAAATGACTAAAATTATAAATGATTTTTTTTTATTATTCTTTCTAATATTACTATTAAATTATAAGTCCTAAAGGTGCTTGATTGAATGTTACGAACTAGTTAATCTAGGAACTGATCGCGCTAAATTATTAAATCCATAAGGATTACATGTTAATAACTAATTGTAACATAGAAATATAAAATTTTTGAGTTTGAACAGTGCAAATGGTAGATGTTTTAACGATTCAGCCAAATTTTTTACAATAGCGTTATGGTATGTTGGAAAATGAAAAAAAGGGCAAAAAGAATAAGATAAATAATAACTAATTTGATGGTCGATATAATTAAAATACCTAAATCGTAGGTATTTACCTGTAGAATTCTGTCATATTTTATAGGTCACACACCTTTCGGATGAGAATATTTTGTGTCAACAGGAACTGTGTATGCCGTCAGTGCATTGTGTTCATGCAAATTTCATTTGGTGACCGGTACTTGGACAACATAATGCATCAACCGAGTGGGCAGACTACCTGCATTTAATTGGTAAAACTCAACTAGTTGTAATAGGTCATAAAATTTGGTCACACCGTTGTCTAGAGTAAAACAAACTTGATCATTTATTGGATCCATTTGCTACAAAAAAATAAAATACAAACATTACATTTTTCTTAAACAATAATAATCAACAGTAAAATCAAAAAGATAATACATACTGCTACAATAGGCGTATGGACAATTTTACCACCACATTTGTATGTTAGAACATAGGAGCCACATTTACTTTTGCTCTCACGAATTAAAAATACACTGCAATTTATATTTTTAGATTAGTGAGAATTATCAGAATAATTTATGAATAAATATTGGTACTCACCCATCTTTATTCCCAAGTCCATTAAGAACATTGGCAGCTTGATCACGACTCATATTTTTGTGATACCATGGCTGAGATAGGTGAATATCATTTTCAAGTTTAGACACAGCAGTTTGAAGACCAGGGGTAGTTCTACCGCTAGACCGCCAACTCCGCCGTACACTACCAGTCTCTGCTTGAGCAATGGCAAGTGCTTCTTTTGGATCTTCTACAATACGACCTACATTTCCAGAAAAGTCCATGGCTACGTGAGACCGTACACTCTCATTAGGTAACGGTTTCTTATTATATTCATATTCATTAGCATCATTGTGCTTTTTCACAAATGATCTGTAGTTATCTCTTAATTGCTTGCCGTACTATGAAAATATAAATAGATATTTCATAAGTTACCCAATTTTAATGTATAAATGACAAATGATAACATTAATTATAATGCAGTTTAATACTTACTTTCGACAATCTCATAGCGCACATCCAATAGGATAGTGACTTTTTGGAATTGCACGCAATGTACTGCTTTAGTCCACTGGCGTCCACCAAACACAGACTATAATCTGTAGGGGCACCCTTCAACTTTTTATTTGTTGTGTACACCTTGAAGTCACATAGGTAAGCCCAAATTTGTAGTTGGCATTTATCTCGAGATATGGTCTGCAAAAATAAAATAAAAACATTAAATAAATGCTAAGAAAACAAATTTTTAGGTTGATGACAAGCATTAAGTTACATATAATAATGTCTACCATAAACAAAATGTAGTGGATATTACTTTACGAGTTCAATAGACTGACTATTTTTTTTCTACGAAATTTTACAGTAGATAAATTATACTATTATACTCTATCAATACAAACATGAATTCAGCAAGAAAATGTTTAAACCAGCTAATCATTCTAATTTTCCAATAGTCCTACCTTAATACAAAAAATATTGAGTAAGTGTTTGCTTAAGCATAACAACTATGATCAGTGTATAAGTTAATCAATCACATACGCACTAATGAAATTTAGTATTTTCGTTTTCAGTTTTTAAAACAAAAAAGACAATGGAATTAATAATTATTAAGGGGGATAAATACACAATGGAGCATTTAGGTGTAATGTTACTGTAATGCTTAAGTGTGTACGGTAACAAACTGTACCACGTTCAGTTCGCGACGCCGTCGATCCCCAAATGTCGATATTTTGACGAACTTCAGAGGAATGTTACATTACGATATGTTACAAATGTGAACAGGTAAACTAGTTGCTCGCCACGAATTGCTTTGCCTCTAATGAACTTTATTAATATAAATATTTCTTTATTTATATTGATTTAATTTAAATTTAAAAAATGTTGTTGAACAATGAAAGAGTGTTAGACCGCACTGAGTACTAAAAAAATGCATACTATGGTTTCCAAAGGACCCAAAATAAAACAAAAAATTGGAAAATTATTAGAAGACATTCATTCTGATGACATTTTTGAACTATCCACTCATTTTTTGTAGCTGAAGATGGTTAAATAAATCTGATCTATTAAATATGTCCTTAGACTTCATTAAGTTTGTCACCATCTTCATTCACTTTATTTTTATTTTTTTAAATGAATACGAAATAAAATAAATGCCGTGCTAGTTACTAGTAAATTATATATTGCACAGAATATTACACGAGAACAAATGGTGAATCACTGATGGATTGACCGGAGAACAACATATACAGAGTAGTGCTCGACACGTACGATCGTTTATAATATGTAATATGCGAACACGAACTCTGTTACATTACAGCATTATATTACACATAAATGCTTTAGTTTGTACCCCCCTCCTTAGTTAACAGAGACTGTGTACTTTTAGTATATTAATATAATAGTTATAAATGATAAATTTAATATATATATTATAAATAATTTATCAAAATTAAACGACCAAGCTAGTCCATTAAAGGTAAGGATTACGTTGATTGATAAGAAATAAAAAATACCGTTAAAGTATGTACTATCGTAAATATAAAATCAACTTTTTTTTTTAAAAATCAAAACAGGATTTTAATTTATTTAAATAAATTGGGTACTTATTAATAACTATAATTTTTGTTAAAAAAATGTAGAAACAATTAAATATGTTCAAGACGAGTTAATTTAGTTGGATGTTTAATTCCTTATCATTTAGAACGTAGTACAAAAAAAAACCCCAGATGTACTGCCATTCTACAGACGAGGGATAGAACACGCGTACGGAGGATCGCGTACAGAGCTATAAATTTTTTTTATTATTTAAATAAAGATAGCATATGGGACTTGAACAGTGATACGTCAAATGCCGTATACACCGTAAAGGTGAGTGAGATATTTGTTTTGTTCACAATGAAGAGTTTCATTAAAAATAAAATTATTGTAATGTATGCGTTTTAAAATGAATACGACCCAGTAAAAGGGCTGTCCGTTGGTCGGTTAATAAAACTATTTACTTACTATGGAAAACGGAATAAGTAGGTACAATATACTCGAACAATATCAAAAAACGACAGTATCAACTTCAGACTTTTGGAATTATCATTACAATTTTCAATTCAAAAAACCGTTTTTTTTCAACGAGATTCAATTATTATGATATGTAAAAATGATTGAGTTCCAATTCGGACGAGTGAATACAAAACGTTATTTTAGAGATGAAAATGTTTTTTATTTTTAACACATAACTTTCCAATTGAAATTTTCTCGAGCACATAGTCCGTTAATCCACTTTTACTCGGTTAAAAGATGTAATACAATTTTTGATTTCAAGAAAACGATACTTTTTACGCGAACACACGACATGAAAAAACAATATTTCGACAGGTCCAAGATTAATTTATAGGCGCCGATTGAAAACGCAGTAAGATAAGTAATCCCCGACATAAAATTTATTATTCTTTAATACTAAAATAGATTTTCCGATAAAACTAGGAAAGTACGTCTTTGATAAAATAATTTTATTGCATACTCCATTGCCAAGTTCAAATTTGGAAGTAAAAATAATAAGATATGAGTTAATCGTTTACATAAACCAGTGTTTCTTAAATTTTTTGAAATCACAAAACACCAAACCGTATTTTTTTTTATGCGAAACATCTATGAAAATGATTTTCAAAAAGAAAGGAAGGTACACAAACATGGGAATAAACAGTAACATACGCTAAAATACTAAATACAGCAAAACGTAATTAAATTATTTATTTAGGATATGATATAGCATTCAAGAAGTATCATCATATCTGATTTTTATAACAGGAAAAATAACAATAATATTGGTGCATGAATCTTAATAGGATTGATGAACTTAGATGTGACTGCAAATATTATCAATATCTGGAGTAAGATTTGTTAAAGTTATATCGGGGTAAAATAAAACCTATTTCAATAATCAGTATTTGTTGCTGCGACTGCTGAGAATCCACAATAAGTACGTTGAAGTAGAACTCTCAATACCTTTTCACTTAACGCTTCGTATTCGCACTGCGCTGTACTGCACAACATCGCGTCACTGGAACTAAACGCACAGTATCACGAAGCACAGTCGACGGTTGTATTGAAACCAAACCGTAATTTTATCCGTTATAATAACGTGGGTGTTTGCCACGTAATATTTTTTCGTTATCAACGGACGTTTTTTGACTTCTTATATTGTAGAAGCACAAAACACTATTGACTATGTATAAATTATTATTAATAGTACATTTCATACGGTAGTTGACTGTTAAGTAACATTAAACTATAATATTTTATAAATGTGCACCCTTTGAAGTAGTGTCATTGGACGCCTCTCCTTTATTCATGTCGTCAAATCTAGTCAATATGTTATTCAATTAATGTATCATTGTATATAGGATGAATAAATGTTCTTATTAATATAAATAAAAAAAGTGCACACCTAACGCAACTTTTTCCCTTTAGCCACCTCTGATCGTTCGTTAAATTGTTTTAAGTAATGTTTTGGAGTATTTTGAAAAAAATACTTAAGTTTCGCGGAATCCTTAAGAGATATCCATGAACACAGTTTAAGAAACACTGATGTAAACTATCGATTAAAGCAATAAGTTTTAGATAGTACTATAGTAGTAATATATTATTATAGTATATAGGTAATATAAAACGTACAATCAATTTTAGTGTATAGTACGTTGCTTTATCAACAAACTATTAGTTTGTTTAAAACGAAATTTATTTTAAATTTCATCCCATCCAAGTAACAGTGGATAACCCTATTGCTTGGTGCAGTAACCGCTACACCTAAAAATAAGGAGTAAGGGGGCACTATATCATACAAGTTAAAATAATATAGTTGAGACATATTATTTATTATTATTGCTAACAATGATAATATTGTATTATTCATGTTTCATTTTATTTCTGTGCTATATTTTGTATAATACCAATATTAACAAATAATGAAACAAAAAAAAAATATTAAAATTTTAAATTTTTCAAGGGGTGGGTGGGTATAATAGTATCTCGCTATACTTGAAAAATCCGCCACTGCCAAGTAACATACAATAACAGACTCTAATAACAAGAACAAAAAATTGTTGTCAACTTTTGTAAGATGATACTATGTACATGAGATTTTATAATTTAAAAGTTAAATTTTACTAACAAAATAATAATAATTTATAAGAGAACATTAAATTATGTAAAAATAAAAAATAAAAATAACTTTATTTATGAACTGAAAAATATAAAAAATAATATATAAATGTTTTTTATTACATGACTGATTAGAATATTAGATATTCATAAAAAAATTAAAAAAAGGTTAACTAGGAATGGTTGGTTTTGTGTGTTATTATTATTTACTTGCCCTTAATACATACATTTAGTTAAATAAGTATTTCAAGTGCCTTCCAATTTTTACTCGTTATTTAAAATTCAGCAGAGAATTATGTTTTGTATTTAATAGACTAGCGAGTATTTATTTAATAGACTTTTCGAGATTTTCTTGATAGTTCAAATATCTACTTGAAATAAAAAATATTTGTTTCAAAAAATAATTTAGAAATAAACGTTGCAGTACTCATCCAAGCAACTTTACGATTTTGCGTAAAAATATTGAGAATTTTAGCCATTAAAATTAATTTTCATCAAATACAGGTGTATTTTAAAAAAAATATAAGGAATACCTGAAGCGCACATTAATCTTCAATAATACCGGTTATAGGGGCTATTATTTCATTCAATAAATTTGAATTTAATAAAACTTAAATCAATTCAATTAACAATCAACTTTTAAAAAAAATTTATATCACAGATATAGAAATAATTGATAAATAACTATGTAACAATTTGATTTCAATAAAAGCCAAACAATAATAAATGTAAATTATTGAAAATAAAGTGAGTAAGAAATACGAGTAGTGCATATAACAGCGTTATACAATAGCTCAAATATATATTTCAAATTCTCAGTAGTAAAATTAGTTAAATTAACGTACTAAATAGAACCTTTGACAAATGAAACATAGATTCAAATGGGAATTAATAAATTATTGTAGTAGCAATGATTCTTCTGGATCTTAAATTAAAATTGTATGATCAACTTGATTAAATCACTCACCAAGAATAATCAAATTATTATAATGCAATTAGTGAAATTTAATAAAGCGTTCAATGGAAATAAATTATACAATGGAATAGATTTTAAAATTAGTAAAAAAAATTAAACTTTAAATGGAACTGATTATGCAACTATTATTAGCACACCACTATCGTTTTTACATTTTCTTTTTATTATTTTTTAATTAGAATATGTACACAATCACTACAATAAACTACATCACACTCACTGAGGACTGTATATTTAACTCTATTAAGTGTATAAGAACGTCAGCAGTCAGTCAGTCAGTCTGAGTGCAATAAAATGCATTGTAAATTGTGATTAATCAACTCCAAGGACGAATTTATGATAACATTAACTCAAAATGGTGTTCGGTGGTAAAAGTGCACATAGAGTTGTTGAATTAGTAATACATTAACGTATGCATGTCCGAGAAAGACGGACAGAGATTGATTAAGATAGATAATAACATATACAATAAGACGCCTCCCCGTTGAGTCAATACACATGCAGTTTTGCATTGAGTTTCTTTTATAACATTAGAATTATCTCAACACCACACAAATTTTATCAAGGTTATCTAAAAAATTCGTATTATTATATCTTAACAGATGTAAAAATATTTTTTTTAAAAAAAATTAAAACGTAAAGAATCTCGGCTTTAAGTAATAACAATTTTCATTTTGACTGTATTTTAATGATGCTATTGATTTTACTATTGAAAAATCCACCGTAGAATAGGGAGTTATTTGTATTATTAATAGCTAATTTTAACAATATTTACTAAAAACTATCACGTATTGGAGCAAATTATACTTGACAAACACACATACACACAAATTCAAAACCAGATTTTCAATCATTTTACATAAATTATAAATAAAAATAACACATTAACATGAACTTGATAAGAAAACAATATTTATTATAGATAAATAAAATAAGATTATGAAGGTTTTCAGTAATGATTAATATCAATCGTGTATAAATATATAGTACATATAAGACAATAATTGTTATCTACTTATCTCAGATATTATATAGTAGTATACTACATGAATTAAAACACGTTATCCAAACGTAAGAAAATTTGATGAATAAAAAAACAGCTTATGTTTTCAAAACAAAATCGGTTTCAACAATCAAATTATCACGTTTTCGTTAGCAGACAATTCATAATGACAAAAAACAAAACCACCAATTAACTATTAATAAATCAAAAATTAATAGATACTAGATACTATTGTTCCCATCACACGAATATACGATTTTAATTAATATAAAAGAATTTTTTACTATCGAGGAAATTCTGTTTTTTTATAGGTCATCGGTCATCAGTGTCCGAGTAACATAATAATCGATACTTTAATAATTTTTTTATAAATATAATATATAAGGATCTCGACATTTATGAGCAGTTTGAAATTTTAATAATATAAAAAAACAACCTGAGAAACACGTATATGGCACTCAGGAATTCTTGATAATTAAGATAATAGGTAGAAAAAATGTCGTTTATATAAGAACTAGAGAGATAGATGTGTGTACATAAGTTGGAGAAAATATAGAACAAATGAAAATTATATTATAATTATTAGATAATATAACACTTATTGACGGCGATGAATTTGATCAATAGATGTGACGACAGAAGAGGGAAATCGCCGATCTTACGAAAAAAAATTATGGAACCAATACAATAATAGGTAATATTGTTGTGCAATAAGACGTAGCGCACTCGAGGTAACTATACCCTTTTACACGTTATACATATGACGTAAAGATTGAGACTCCATGAATATATAAATATATACTATACAGGATCTTCCAAATTTAACATGGTAACAACTAATATTTTTATGAGAAATTTTAATTAAAAAAAGAGAGCTTGTTACATTTTGAATAAATATGAATAAGGACTATTGAAAACGAGTGTAATTGGTTTAAAAAAACAATCAGTAAATATAAACAAATTTTCTTCTAAGTTGATTTCAATATTTTAGAGTTGGGGAAGTCAATGTTAATTAATTCAAACACTTTGAAAAATACTCGCATTGTTTTTATTTGTTCCAAAATAGGAATGTAATTTAAGTTGAACTTTGAAAATGAATGAAACTCACATAGGTTTATCAATTTTAATGGGATAAGAGTGTCAAAGTGTACAGTAAAATATTGCACAAAACGTTTATATTTGCAGCTCCGACCGCAGACACCGAATACATTTTGAATAATTAAACGTAGACAAGTCCGGTGGTCATCAATATTTTATCAAATAAAAACGGTAAAATTGAATTGCTTATACCTACACTAAAAAATATCAACGACAGTCTATATTTTCAAAACATTATCACAATGAGGGATTTATAAATAATAGCTGTCAAATGTACAATTCGGAAGACCTAACACACAAAGAATAATATAAAAGCGATTAAAACAATAAAACATGATTTAGTCTTATTATTACATGGGGTGATGGTCGATTGTCAATTAATAAGGAGAAGTTTGTTATTAAATAGTGTAATAAAAAGTCATTGGCACTGAAAAACGACGTGAACACATTTAAAATAGTAAAAACAATTTCCAAAGCCGATATCACATTAAGAAATCAAATAATATAAATTGACACATTGAAAATGGTGGTAGGTGATAGTATTTCTTTCAATTTGGCGAAAAAATATGCTTTTAATCCTCCAATACAAACCAAAATATAATGTATACATATTGTTTTAAATCAAAATATAACGCATAGGCTGTATAACCATAAAATATAACATTAAAGCTACTAGTATATTATATTATATGTATTATGTACACGTGTCACGCGGAACACGATAGAGAAAGAACTATTACTCAACATATGACGTTTGTCTTATAGTCAATATAATATTATACCACCAACGGCTATTGTTCAATCTGTACCTACGATCTATATTCTACACGTCGTCATTGTCAGCATGATTCACCGCAGCAATACGTTAGACATTTTTTTTTTTCATTATCATTATTTTTATAATTATTATTTACAAGTTTTCCTCTCATAAATAGTATTTTTCTTTTATTTTATGTAGAAAACAATGCGAAATCAAAATAACGCAACAAGCACAGAAATAGAAAACACAGTAGCTCATTTTGTAAATGTAAACTATAGCCAAACGTATATTAATTTCTCAGTTATAAATAGGTTATAAAAAAAAAAAACAACAAAAATAATTTATATGAAAATAATGATTTGAAAACACATAAAATTATGTAAATACCGTAAAATACTGTAAACTTTTGAAAAGTTCAGACTAAACATGGAACAAACGAAATCCATCGGTCAAAATTACACAGCTTTTTTTTTTCATTTAAATTAAAACGTTCCCGAAGTCCCAACAATGGTTGGCTTCTTTGATCACGACTACTGTTTCGATAATACTTATTTGTAAATACCGTTAACAACTCTTCTCGCTTGTACTTATTGTAAAAGCATTTCACAGATTGTACAACAAAAAAAAAAAAAAAAAAAATTAACACGTAATCGAGTATAAAACGCACAACCGTCGTGTTGATAATTTTCTGGGCTGTTGTAATTTTGAACTAGAACGTCAATACAAAATTAGTGTACATCAACGATAAATAAATAATGCACGGAGAGGGGGGGGGCAAACGTGTTCAGTATAGTGTTATAACATTTATAACTTTTGATCATTTATATTATTACACCGCGTCTCGAAGACGACGCGATTCATAGCCGGCGTCAAGATCTTGGGTGGACACACGCACGCACATAATGTTACAGTGGGTAGCGGTTGCATCGCGCGCGATTGGTCTAATCTCTCGACCGTGTTATATATATTTCTTACATGTATTAACTATTTTTTGCCCAACGCTTTTCTCGGCTAGTGAGCGCAAACTTTGATACACACTGCCGCATTACGAACTATTACAACTATACACACGCACGTACGCATGAACAAGTATGTGTGTGTGCTTGTGGTGTACGACACAATAATGTACAAATGTTAGTTCGAGTATTTTTCGTTATTCGTAAAATTGGGTCGTGATTAAATGTTAAAAAAAAACTAGCACTGAAAATTATTTTTCGCCGAAACCATATGAACGTCGGATATTTTTATTTTCAAATAGAAAATTATCGATTTTATTTTACGTAACTAAAAAAATTAAGTTTTCTCAATGAATAATAATAAAAATATTTATACTTAAATAATTATTATTTACATGGTGTGAACATTTCACGTTTAATACCATTTAAACAATGGACTGTTATTAAATTTAATTAAAATGTATTTGTGTGCCAGTAAACATTATAAATATAAACGAGAAAATCAAAATTAATATACAGAATTAAAATACACTCACCTATATAATTACTTTTATATATTTGGTATTTAATATAATTTAAAGTTCTAAAAATGTATGCAAAATACGATTATCAATTTCAATTACATATAATGTTTAGTTTACTTAAGCCATTGTCACTTAAATAATATTAATTCATCATATTTCAATAGATAAATTAAAAAAAATAATGATTGCATGCAAATATTTTATAAATTTAATTTTAAAAGAAGTATTTAGTTATAGAATGATAGATGATAAAAAATTAAAGGTTTAAATAGAAAAATAATACAGTTTAAAATAATAAAATCTAAAACCAATATTGTCCAGAGATCAATTAACCTAACTTAATGAAGTTTAATACTAATCACTCAATTCGATACACTATAAATGTATGTTAAATATAATTGAAAAAAACAGATATTCTATTAATTTTTTATCATAAAATAATCAGTATTATTCTCTTTTAATATCATAGTTTAACAATTATCATTAGTTATAATTTTTATATATAAATCACACTTAAAAGAAACATTAGTTGAAATTAAAATTATAAAAAAAAGAAAATATAATGTCCCCATAAAATGTATGATGCAACAACAAGTCATATCAAGGTCTTTCAACTTTAATAAGTAAGTTTCCGCGAACGTGATGTCAAATAATTTATAGAAGTATCTAGTGTACCCGTAGTTTAAATCTATTGTCCTCACTTTTATCCCAATGAATATTATGTTAAGTTAAAATGTTATTTATACTTGATTATAATAAAAATATAAAAATGTAAACAATGTGAAAATATATTTTTCATTTAATTTGAATATATTTTTTGTACCTGAATGTATTAATTACATATTTTTATAGAAGTTTTCAATAATTAAAACATTTAAATTTTTAAAAAATAAAAAAACATTTTTGTTATTTAAAAATAATAATAATAATAATAATATTTTAAACGAAATAATATGCAATCGAGTTTTTAGAACTAATACGTGTATTTAAATATGATTTATAATATTTCAACAGTCGATGAGTATAATTTTTTGTTTTCATATTCATAATATTTTATCCGTCATTACAATCTTTGGTAACTATAATTATTATAGTATATTAAAGTATAGAAAAACTATAGTTCTGAAATATTAAACCATTCCAAATACAAGTAGATACAAGAATATTTCTAAACATCAATCCTCATACAAAGAGAAATGTAGTTTTCTTTATGTACATCTGGACAAAAGATGTCAACACAAATAATCTAAAACTTTTTTTTTAAAGTGCAGACTTTTAGAGTCAAATACAAAAATACTACTACATATTATGTTTTAAACAAAATTTAATTAAATTATTTTAATTAATACGTGGTTTCTTATACTGTAAATAGTATTAGATTTACATAAATCAAATGAATTTTATTAATTCCGAAGATTCGACCAAAGATAAATAGCTCTCTTTAATTTTAAATAAATTATCTTGCCAATAACTCACTTCACCTTTTCGACATTGAAACGATACAGGTTTCTTAAAAAAATATTACGCTACAGGCATACAATAATTATAATAATTATTACAAGAATACCTGGACCTATTTTAAACGATTGGATTGATTGTGATACAGTTATACATTGCAATTAAAACTAAAAAAAAAAAGTGGTACAACTTTTATAGTTTACATTAATTAATATATATGTTATCTATTTGGGATGCCAAAAAAATAAAAAAGTCGTAAAGGAGTTCATAGATGTGACACTATGATTGCGTTTAAATGTATATACAAAAATATTGAATATTGCCGAGAACTTGAATTTTTTTTATAAACAGCTTAATTGTGTTGTAACATTTTATTACAAAAATAATCCGTAGAGAAATGCTATAGTAATAAAACAGAACAAAATTAAACGTAAGACAGGAATTCGGTTGAGAAATATTGTTTAATATGAAAGAAAAGTAATTTACAATAAGAAATTTGAAACTAAGAAAGCTCGATCACATATGACACTCTTCATAAAATGTTTTGTCAACTAAAAACGTTTCTCGTATTACGTGTTGCATTGCGATTATCTATATTCTGATGAAGGTAAGTTATCTCAGGTAAACACATCCATTATCACATTATCAATGACAAAATACACTACGGTGTCTACCTTAAAGAACTACACAAATTTGCTAACTCAAAAATTAAATTTTGTTTAGAAAAGAGAATATTCTCGTTATGTATGAGTTTCCATATTAATATTTCAGTGCAGCATAACAAGTTTAATTTGTTGTACTGCCTCAACTTTAAACAATTTAAATTTAGTGAATCGGGTGAATCATGCTATGTATGTTGTTATGTGACTACGCAGGACGCGACAGTATTAACATCGACTATATTTATTTTAATTTTAATCATTGTAGTTTATTTAAGTATTTATGAGATTAGTTTGTAATAAAACAAATTTCGCAAAAAAAAAAAATAGTTTAAACATATAAATATTAATTAGGTTAAATTACAAAAACGAATCCTGTAGAATCATTAGAAATCTAAATAAGTAGTTTTAAGTAAACCGCATATCCATAGGATTTGGATTGATTTATCAATACAAATGTGTCTACATATAGTTATTTAATAGGCACTTAGTACAGAACTTCAGCTGAGTATTACATTATACACATATTATCACACGGCAATATGGTAAAAGAATTTCACAAATATAAATTATCAAGTAAATTATAATAAGTGGTCTATCATGATTAACTGATCATTTTTTTTTTTTATGAAAGTAGATTCATACTCAATGATATTCTATAAGAAAACAACATACAAACTTGTATATATATATACGCACCACACATACACTGATCTCGAGTATTGACCTACCACAACTGGGGATCCGTTGAGGTAGAATCATAGATGCAGTGTAGCGGTACAACATCAGATATATTTGTTTTATCTGTCTGTCTACAATTTAAATTGTGAGTTATTTCTTTTATTTTTAAGCTTGCGATGAAATAACAAAAATATTTTTGTTTATTAGAAATCTAAACTTTACATTCATATTGTATTATTTCACATTTTTTTTCTTAACAATTTAAAATAATAGATAATAGGTAAGTATATCTATATATATATTGAAATATTTATTCTTTAATACATTATTTATCAAATATTCCACATTACGTAATTTATAATCCGTCAAGAGAAACATCTAAGAACATAATTAAAATATCTCTCATCATCTGTCTAGAACTCTGAGTAATCGCACAGAAAATGACTTAAATATTGAAATGTTAAATAATACTTATATTCAAAACGCAACTTAGAAAAATTGTACAGCCAATATAGTAAAATTGCAGGATAATATTTAAAATGTAAAGAATATCTATAGTAAAATTATATAAAAAAATATAAGACAATACTTGGAATAACTAATAATTTCCTAATTAATACACAAATATTAGATATATACAAAATATAATATTTGTACTACACTATACAGGCATAACAAGTTTTCGCCGATATTAACAACAATTTATCGTCTGAACAGCACCGAACGGTCGACACCGACTTTTTTTCAGTTGTTTTTTAAATTATCATTTAAACAAATGACTAATGTTTTAGAACCAATTAAATATACATTAATATTAAATATATAAGTATACATGTACACATATATTTATGGGTATATAAGTACATATATTTGTGAAAGTCTTCCAATGCCTATAGCTACTAGACAAAAGCAGTATGCGTGTGTGCATGTCTACGCGTGCGCACGAGTATACACGTAGTACGCTTGTATACACCTTCACTGGCAGTTATATAGGCAGAGACCAAAAACTAAATTCGTGGTCTCTTTTATTAGATTTTAACCGCAGGTTAAATACGTTGTGGATAGAAACAAACAAAAAAAAAAAAAATTGTAAAAGAAGGAGTGGTCAGAGTATAAGCCCGTGAGCGTGTGTAGAAAATGATAGAACTGAACAGAACAATAGTATTTGACTAGAATGGGATTTGATTGCAAAGCCAGTTTCTAATTATCTCTAAAAACAGTAAAACATCATATACATACATACACACACACACATACATGTAAACCACGTCGATCTTGATAAAATAGTAAAATATTGACCATTTCAACACAGAAATACAATTAGTAATATACCACTGGGATATCGTCATTATAAAATATTTAATATGTATTCTTAACCACTGCAATATAAATACTGGTTCCTAAGAAATGTATAATACATATAAATTGTAAGTTAAATTTGTTTTGTTAAAATACAAACGAAATACTAAACATTTTGAAAATAAATATTTTATTTTTATATGATCAGCAAGATAGTTTGTAGTTTTATAAAAGTTTTCAACAAATAGTTCAGGTAGTTTATAAAATAAATATCACTTTTAGTTTAATTTAAAATTGTTAACATAAGAATTAATGCAAAAATTAGACTGAGTTCTACGCGAGCAGTTAACTAAAGAAATGTTCTTAATCTTTAAATTTAAATAATATATATTTTAAATGCAAATTCAGAACGGCCTATAAATATTTATTTATATATATATATATATATATTAATTCAAGATATCAATAAACGTTAAACGTTTAAAATACTGAATTACATTTCAAATACAAATCTAAAACACGGATAGATTAAAATATTGAAAAAAAAATTGTTATATATATATAAATATAAAATTGAAAAGTATTTTATTATTAATACAGGAAACCGGGCAAAATGATTTCAACCGGCAGTAACACCACTCAAATACAATTTATGAAGGATATATATTTTCAATTCGGAACGCATCAACCCAGATGGCTTTCGTGTACCTACACGAAGATTTCGGAGCTAAATTTAAATTATATTTACCACGTGATAATGGATTTCTCTGGGATTGTCGGTAATCAAAAGGTACAATATATAAAATATTTAGCAGAATAACTAGACTAGAAATTATACTATTAAAATTATTGTAACGGGAAATATTAAATTATGTCACATCATATTCAACTTTTGAGAGAATATATACAAAAATAACCACCTAAATGTTTTCATGTTCATGTTGGTAATATTTTTACGAGATGATTACTCTCATGATTAATTAAGTGTATACATTATTTCCTTGCTCTGAAAGTAAAATGTAACAACTATACCTATATGATAAAACAATATATTTCGAAATTCCGATTTTTTAAGTAAAATAAAAATAGTAAAACCAATGCTTTACAGCTATTCTAAAATGCGCACGAGGGTGACATTTTAAATTTTGATTTCAACATCGAAAACTCGCGTATATTTGCAGCTAATTTCCATTTATATTGGTTAGGTGAATTTTTCTTATATTATCATAATAATGAATATCTTTAGAAAATGTTTTTTGTATGGCTTTGTCAGCAATAACCTACATTTTACTCACGCGGGGTGCCCCGTCAAATAAATAAGCTTATTTTTTTTTTCAATTTTTTTTTTTTACAACATAATTTATCATCTAATCGAACGAACAACGACCTAGGATATTGCGATTTGTTAAGAAATAAAACACAGACATTTTTTGATTGCACATGTATTAATAAAACCACTCATAGAATCACAATCGCCTCATAAACGCATCATTACCAACTGTAACAATAAATTAATAAAATTATCTTAATTGCAAAGATTTACTTATCTCTTTCCGGATACAAAACTTAGGTCGTAAAATAACATTGGCAACGAAAATTGCATGCTCAATCGATTTCTCTCTTTCCATATATAATTTGTCATCATTACAAATTAGCATACACACACGCACACGCAGCCATGCACATAACACACTTATATGTGCTGAAATTATTCTCAGGTTGGAATATATTTATCGTTCAATAGGAATTTAGTTATTTTTCTAATCTTTTAAATCTATATATTTCAAAAACATAATTATTACAATTATTTGTATATTTTTTTATTTTTATTTTTTAATACGAGCTAATTTTTTCTTCTAATCACATGCTCACCATTAATATATATATATATATATAATTTCGACATCTCTTTGAAACAGGTAAAATTTGCGAAAGAAACTTGATATCCTGTAAAAAATCGGACGTTCATATGAATTACATCTATATTCACACAGATATATTGCTCGGAACTTGCAGAATTGTAGAGCGCACTGGGACATCGAAAAGTATACGCAAATCGTGAAATCGAAGTATATCATTCGCAAAAGAAAATGGTTAACATGGTGAAAAATTCTCTTATCAAAGTGATACTTTTCCATTACCGTTCAATGTATATCATTGCATTGGCGATTTTAAAAACACTAACATGTAAAATAGATAATGTTATTTTTAAAATGTTTATAAAAAAAACGACGTGCGCTGGATTTCTATTTAAATTATACCAAAAAGATTTATTAATTAAATTTTTTCGTTGGTGTGCCTACAAATTACATTATATATTTAATATGACGAAACAAAAGTACAAGTACACATTAATAAAACAAGTATATTTTTCGTATACGTAAACGCTTCAATATATTGTATTAATTGAAAGTGGTTGATGTACATCAGCTATGCACTGTGTAATACATTATTATATACACAGTTCACCATTATTGTCTAAAATGGAAAATTAATGAAACGTTTCAAATTGAAGTACTGTATTATTTGGACATAATTCGTTTTGACACGCATTCATAGACCGTATCCATAAATCGCTCCAACAATTGTCGTTCATATTGTCTGTTGAGGGATGGGGGAGGAGAATGGATAGAAAAATCATAATTTTTTGAGTGAAAATTACGAAAACCCGAGAACTCGTCGTTTCGACATACAACTACTCACACACCCACAGTATACGAGTATAATTGAATATAAAAACATACGTAATATTGAATAAACGGAAATTTATGTCAACTCAAGTGCGGACGACCGGCGACGAAGAAATGCTGAAACGTTGGGCGAAGAGTGAACGAAACAATAAATTCTCGAATGCCGAGCATAAACCAGTACCTATCACCGGTAAAAGGTGCAGGATAAAGAAGAAAGAAAACCATTTACCGATATTATCACAATGATGGAGCGAGTAGGTGTGCTAACCCGTAATGTACGTGAAATAATAACATACAAGAACACATCTACGGTGCGGTGTACTCACTGTTTGTTGCGACGAGCTTCCCGAGGGGTAGAAAGACCGAGGAATAGATTTAAAGTTTTTTTATCGAAGATTTGCCGGTCACGTCCCGTACATGGTGGTTCGCGGTAGCGGAAGAGGCGGCAACGCGTGAAAACGCCGGGTGTCGCGGGATCCACCGATTTGCGGTAAAGGTGTCGCGACGGTTGACACGACGGGCTGATGATACGCAGGCGGCAATCGTGACGGAAAAATAAAAAACCTATACGTGTACTACGGGCGAGTGAAAATTAATACGGAACGAGAAAAAAAAAAACAGCGACCGGTACCGTGAACGTGCGCGAGAGTTCGGAGCAGTGTAATGGTGTACTGTGCGCGACGCTCGGCACGCGAGTACGACGACGACGACGGCAGCGACGGCGAATGTACGCGGTCGGAGACGACGACGACGATTGGGTTTGAACGCGGATCGGCATCGGGGCCGCCGGACACTAACACAAAGGAACAGCTGATATCGAACGGATTGGGCCGCCGCCGAGTAGTGCTCCTGCTGCTGCTGCTACTGGCTGGCTGGTTGGTCGTTCGGCCGGCCGGTATAATACCAGCACCGCCACCACCGCCACCGCCCGTAGTAACCGCCGCACGTAACGGTTGAATTGTGCGGTCCCCCCCCTCCCGCGGTTACCGACGGCTACGGTCGAGCCGGTGCCACAGCTGGTACCCAGTGCCGGCGACTACCAAACGTACAATTACCGTGTTAAGCACTTTTTCCCGTCATCGTTTCGATTCTTCTTTTCGTCCTTTTTTTCACTCTCTCTCTCTCTCTCTCACTCGGCTTCACGTTTCCTTTTCTCCACCGATACGCATCGCGTTACGCTCGCGCATCCGCATTTAATTCCCGGATTTTCCAAATACCGTACAAATTATTACCACCAAATATTGTAATATACGTGCCCAGTGCTTGATTTGGCTAAAATAAAGAAGGGGGACTCTGTTTAGTTTAAAGAAAATAGCGTCCCCAAGACTTGTTAAACGTAATATTTATAACGCAATAATAATAGTAGGGGGACGCTAAAATTTCTAAAAATTAGTTGGGGTACTCCATCCCTCTGCGTCCCCCCTCAAGTTAAGCACTGTACGTGCCCTATACGTAGATATTATTATTATTATTGTTGACCGGTGAAAAATTGTTTGTAATAATTGAGTTTTAGAATTTAATCGGTACCCGGGAAACGGTTGAACAATAATTATTATTGTTCTGTAAGCACCAAGGCAATTCTGACGGTACTCCGTTCGCCCAAAAATTACCTTCCTCTTTTCGACTTAAAAGGATAAGACAATTTCCTCTTTTCGCCCACGGTTTTACGTTTAACATTTTGGAAAGTACTGTCTCAAAGTGACAATTTTGGATCAACTAATGAAAAAGACAACTCTACCTGTTGGAGATGTTTAACGAGAACGTGTGATGCAAAATTATACACGGATAAATGCATTTACTTCAGCAGTCGGAGAACATAATAATAATGAATATGATGAATCAAATATTAATCGACAAATAGTTAACACAGAATAATAACAAAAATCTTTAGAAGATCTCCATACAAGACTGACATAAATAATATTAAAAAAAATTGTTGAATGCAGTGGCGTAACGTGGGTATCGGCTGCCCAGGGCGGAAGACAATTAATAAATAAAAAAGTTTATTTGTTTTACAATCACGTTTATTAATACAAAAATTCTTACTTCAACCATAAATATAACAGTTATAAAGGCATAGGCGCACTAGGGGGGCTCCCCGTAAATATTCCATGTTATACATGGCATACTGCATACAGCATACTTAACTCACAATAGTGTCACATACAAAAAGACACATTGTAGTAAATCCGACTAAAATACCTTTATTAACATGGTATATAAGAGTAGGGGTGATCTACAGATTATTTTAAGTTTTGATAGGAGGGCTGTAGCCCCTCCAGATATTTTACCTTAGTTGCGCCTATGTACAAAGGTATTTTACATGCGATCGTCGAGGTGAACCCTAATTTTAAGTAGGACACCAGTTTTTGAACACATAAGATTCAATTTAAACTATGAAACTAAATCTATCCTCCTACAAGTTTAGGGTGCTCCATTGCTAGCTAATTAATACATTTTAAATATCACACGGGCCTATGTATCAACATTGGATTTAAACTGATGACAACATGTTAAACGAAATAAATACTATAGTTGACAGTGCCGAATCTAGAAAATTTGATGCCCGGAGGTTAATAAAAGTGATGAGTCCTTACATAGTATTCATGAATTTTTTTTTATTTCTCATAAACTTAAGAGCTTATACCATCAGCTTCTGGGGCAAGAATACCCCCTCCGATCCGATACTGATAGTTGTTAAATAATTATTGAGTTAAAAGTTTAACGTTTAAGTAAATTTTGAGGTTTAAAACAAATTATTACTCTCAGTTATAGGATAATACATTTGGAGTATAAAAATTAAATATGATGATAGAGGTTTACAGATAATATAAGAGACGGAGGCGGCAGTAAAATGTTGCTCTTGCTTGACGCAAGGGGCAAATAAAATATCAATAAACTGCACTAGACCATCAAGTTACGATGTTTCCGTGCACACTACAACGCTAATTATAAGTCTAAAATTAGAAAGAGGCAATAAGAAAGAAGATACTATATAGGAGTATGATAAATCGAAATTTGAAAAAGCCTTGAAAATTGAAGGTCATCTAATGAACGACATTACTATGTCTTAAGTTACTAAAAAAAGAATAAAACGCAAAAGTTAAACGTTCTTTGATATTAATTGTATAATTATGGAATACAATCAAATATATTTACCGGTTTTTCAAACGAAAAACTTGTAGATACACGTAATAAGGAACGCTATTGAAATGGCGAATGGTTTTATTTGGCAATATTTTCGTTCTGATTATTATAACGAAGATATAACCGAGAACTCGGAATGATATATTATTATTTTAAGATGCAACGAGATTTGAAAACGAACGACAGAAAAAAATCTAAAGCCCTAATCTAACATATATGCAACAAACAAGCTCATTATTTTGGGAATGCTCGTTCGACTTTTTTTTATTGAATGCACGAAATATAGGAAGTACCTAAAAATGCGATCAGGAGGTTCGAATGGTCTCTACTTCTCCGTCTCCTCCTTCATCAGCTCGTCTAGTTATGCTAAGGGTTGTGGTACATGATAATTACTGAAGTACGTGTACACCGCGATATTATGTAGTATTATGAATGCAAGTACGTCACCAGCATCGCGACGACCAGCGAGCCAGTGGTATTATGACATCGGACATCTTGCTGTCCGTCATACTTTTGCCCAAACACGGTAAACACGGAACAGTTTAAAAGACCGTCGCGGTCCTCTTCGTATACAATATGATATTACACGCACGTAGGCAGCGTACACATAGGTACAAGTAACCGGCGCACCTGTACTATGTGTAATACCATAGTATTGTACTGCACGCGTTCGTAAATATATAGGGTGAAGTAAGGTATTTTCATGACACAGACAATTTCATGATATTATTTGTTGAACGTATAGTGTAATTCCTTATTGCACGATTGACTTGAAAACTATAATGATCTTTAAAATTACTGTGTTTTTAAAGATAAATGTAATTTTCAAATCAATCGTGTAATAAGTAATTATATTATATGTTGAACAAATAATTTCATGAAATTGCCTATGCCACGAAAATACCTGATTTCGCCCCATACAGGTACATAAACGTATAACGGTATCATTTTCATAGACCACCCGAGAAAATTGCTAAAATATCGTTCCCCTAAACGCGTCCGCCGGTACCTCCGTCAGCTGCGGCGGCGTTGAAATGACGCGAAAACTAACGATTAGCGCCTTCTGCGGTGCATAAAACATATGCGATGCAATACACGCGGCAGATGACGTGCAAACATATGGACCGACCGCTGCCGCCGCAGCTACCGATTTTTTTTTTCAGCCGAAACAGTACCGGCATCTCTCGGGAACGTCAAACCGGCACCGGCGCCGTTCAAAATTTGGACGATCATATTATCATGATTATTGTTACGTATTCGATGACGTGACAAACGTACGCGGTTTCGCCTACCGAACTCGCACTGAGAATCGCAACAATTGCAAACAAAAATCAATAGCATACTTTAAACGGTAATATCATTTTGGAACAATTCATTGCTATCGATTTACAGTTGAGAAATGGACTAATTCTGAAATTTGTAATGATCCGACTGTATTCAACGAGAACTTGGCAGTTCTTGTGTTTCGTAGTAAATTTTTTAAGCTATGAAATATGTCTTTCGACTTTCCAAACGATGTATTTCCAATGGAAAAATTACAATATTTTTATGTTTCAGCGGTACGATTTACTGTCGCATTAATTTGAATTAATATATTTTCAAATCTATATTAAAAACTAATGTTTTAAACGAATAACACGATTTTCGTAATTAATTGATCCGATTCAGAAATATATCATCTAACTTATTAATTCATTTTGACCGGGAACGAATTTATTCGAATCGCATAGCATAGTCGACTCGAATTAGTGTTGTACGAGTTCGATTTTGATGGGCAGACTGCTGACAGACGACTGCTGTTGCAGTAAACTAAACGCGCGGGTTTTATTTCGCTAAACGAGTCTGGTCCGAAACGAGTTATATATAATTATGGTCACGCGCAGTACTTAAAATTCAATATTTGTGTCGTGACCAAAAAAAAAAAAAAAAAAAAAAATAAAAAAATAAGACTATATGTAAATTTTAAAAGATTATACCGACGTTGATTATTTCCTTCGCCTTCGAAGAGAAATAATAGTATAGGTACATAAGACATTTAAAAAAATAAAAATCAACAAGCGTTTTATAATTTAGTACATTAGTATTGAAAGAAGAAAACAATGGAGTTTTAATCATCACAAAAATTGCCGTGTTAAACATTAATAACTTGTTAAATATCACAGTATAAGCACAATCGACATTATTCCCAATACATATTATCTATAAACATAAAAAACCTAATAGGGCCAAAAATAAAATTCATCGAAACTAATTTAATACTAAATACATAATGATTGATTTCCATATCCTGTAAAGTTAAAATTTTGAATTTTTATTTGACATTTAATTGTATCTTGTACTGTTCAAAAATATACTTCTTATTAGTCATACAATTTACAAATGCACAAAAACTTGTAATTATTAGATAAAACTCGTTCAATTCTTTAAAAAAAACGAAAATAATAATTATTTCACGAATATTTCCTATAATTTTTTACTGTAAATATATTACGGTATACCAACAGATCAAAATTAATTGTATCTACCTATATAGGTTATATAACCTTTATTTGCTATGTATGTAAACATCTGTCTTTTTCTAACATTGGGAAATATGTTTGAACTACATTTTTTTTGAACGCCCCTACAACACTTAAAATACAAAGAGTTTTTATAGTATGCTTTATTAATATTTAAATTCAAATTACAACGTACATAAACTACCTACATACATACAGAACTAAATAGTTTTATTCCAAAAATAAATTAATGCAGAATTATTTTACACGCAAAACTTACAACTTCCGAGTAAAAACTTAGTATAGTATACGCATAGGCGGAGATCGGGGGGGGGGGGCTTAGCCTCCAAAAATAAATAATATGAAGTTAAAGCCCCCCTGAAAATATTAAATAAACAATATCGTACTTTTGTACAGTTTGCAGAATTTTTATCATTATTGTTTATCCTTATATCCACAATTATATTAATGTACCTAGTACATTACTTACATATTATCATTACTATTTATTAATTTATTATTTACGGTACATACCGAACAATTAAGTTACAATTCACAACATAAAATAATATAATATTGTGTTTATATACCTAATATTGTACATATTTTGTACCAATTGGCCATCAATATTGAATAACATATTATATTGTTCTATTTATAGATGGGAAAAATATTATTTCTTTTCTAATTTTTGTTGTTTCTTGAGAAGCTATAATAACCAGACTGAGATAGTGGGCTATTATAGGACTATTGCCATAACTGTATTAAATCTATAGTAAAGTTTATCGTAATTGAATGAATCGTATTTGTACATAGTAATGGTATCGTACATTCGTATTCGTACCGTAACAGTAACATTATTGATTATTTTATACTAAATTATATTTTACTTATTATTTGATGTTCTTGAGAATACGTTTCTTTTGATATTGTAATTTAGATTTTTAGTAAATAATTTAGTCCAAATATGTTTGAAATATTTAAATTTAAATCAAAAACAACTGAAGAGATACAGACAGATACTACTGATCAACTTGAAGTAATTGTCGACAACTCGGATTTAGACTTGGGTGATTTAGAGTCTGGTACTAAAAGACTAAAGCTTAAGGTAAGTTATGAATTTATTATTCACCTAGGTATCTGTAATAGATAATATATTTTATTATTATTAATTTTATTAAATAATATTAAGGAATTCCCTTTAACACAATTTGGTACTCAAAAACGTGCCTTCAATTCTGCATATTATAAGAATAATAATTGGCTCGAATACAGTATTAATTAGGATGCCATATTTTGTTGTACATGTCGAATAATTGGAAACAATCAAACTGAACCTACATTCACAACCATTGAGTTTAAAAATTGAAAAAAGTATGTTTTATTAATTATTATATAAGTAAATGAAAGTACTCCAAAAGAGCATAAATAGATTTTATAAAATATGACTGGAGATTGGAGAGCTAAAAATCAATTAATATTAGAACTATGACCTATAAATTGTATCTTAAAATACATTTTTATTCGAATAATTGTAAAAAATGCATTCAAATAATAATTTGGTATCTAAACAATTGTCTAAAAGAATTGCCTATATATATATATATATATATATATTCCTTACTCTTCATATAGGTACCTAATTTTACATAGTATTTTTACTAAAGCAAATTAAGCTATCAAAGTAAAAACTACATTTTATTGTAGGTTTGTCATTTTTAATGTACCCTAGGTAAAATGTAAAAGTATCTTAATTATTGGGTACCTATAAGTTAAGTGGATCTAGAGGTTCAAAAAATGGAAAATGATCAAAGCCTGATGCCCATGCTAGTACCAAAACTCACTTGACTTGTGTTGCGAAATGGTCAGGACATAATAATATAATTGTTAAACAAACTAGCACTGTTCATACCCAACTAAAAACTCAGCATCAATTAGAAATCGCAGTTAATAGAGAGTATATGAAATATCTTATTGATATAACACTATATTTAGCAGGCCAAAAATTGGCTTTTAGAGGACACAATTAAAACAAAACCTCATTAAATCAAAGTATCATATAAAAAATAAGAAAAAAATATATTATCAATTTAGTATTGAACTATTTATTTTATTTTTAGGGAATTTTAAGGAAGCCTGTGTTTTATTTTCCAAGCACAAACCCAAGTTTTCTGAAATATTTACTAAAGACACAAATTACACTAGTCACCATATACAGTATGAAATTATTGATATATGTGCAAATAGTGTTAGAGATTTAATTACAGAAGAAGTTGGTACAGGAACATTCAGTATATATAATGTGCGATGAAGCACGGTAAGAAATGCATAGTATAACAAAGTAATAATAAAATTATTTTTTTTTCATTAAAATGTACAATATTTTATTTTTTTATTTTGACATAATTTTAATTTTTTAGTTGCTATAAAAATGAGCAAATGTCTCTATGCATTCGATATGTAAAAGATTTGAATATTCAAGAAAAGTTTCTTGGATTTAATGACTGTTTCGATAAACAAGATGTTCAAGCTTTAAGTGACCAAATTTTATATTACTTCCAGACATGTGAATTAAGTGAAAAAGCTCAAATAGTTTGACAGTCATATGATGGTGTGAATGTGATGTCTGGAAAATTTAATGGAGTCCAATCAAAAATAAAGACCAAATTTCCCCATGCCACTTTTCCACACTGTATGGCTCATAGAATCAATATAGTTGTTGTGGATATGTGTAAAGCTGTTAAAGTAACATTATTTTAATAAAATATTTGTGTTAAGTTTATCAATAGTTAATGAATAAATTAAAATTAAAATTTCTTGTTTTAGGAAATCTCAAGCTTTTTCAATAATATTGAGTTGGGGGCGAATCCAGACCAATATAACGGGGGAGGAGGCGATTATGATATAGATATATATATATATATATATATATAGATAAAATTAAAAATATTAAATTTGATATAACTAGGTTATTTATTTAAATCAAAAAAGTCTTAAAAAAAAAAATTATAAAGTAATAATAATAATAATTTTTTTTAATTGTACTAATATGAGTCATAACAATAGAGTTTATAATTACAAATTTGTTGATTATGGAGGTACCGAACGATTTTTACGTTATTCGTTATCAGTTATCACGTTTTGGAAACACCAACAAACACAAAACTGGATTACGAATATTTAACATCATGATAGTAGTATATAACCGTGATGTCAGTATATCACCAAACAATAAATATAAGTGATAGCATAGTACCAACATAAGTATGGCAAAAAAAAAATAGTTTAAGATTTCCCTATTTACCCTTGAAGTAATCACGTCAAAAATTAAGGTCTATTATGGTGAACAGGGAGGGGGGCGATCTCTCCATTTGCCCCCTAACCCCATCTGGATCCGCCCTTGTATTGAGTGTAAATGTTCATTTTTCTTATCCTTCAAAAAATCACCAATTAACTGATTTACAAAAAAGTTTAGGCTTGAAAATAAAAACAATCAGTCGTATTAGTAACACAAGATGGAAGTGCAGGTATAAAAATTATGAAGCTTTGAAACAATGTTTTAAAAGTATCCTTAGTATACTTAACAAAGATATTAAAAATTAAGCTGATAAAAATGTCAATAAAGCAATAGGTATAATGTACAATGAACATAGCTTTTTATTAATATAATAATATTTATTTTTATTTATTTATAACTTAAATCATTATTTTTATTCTGTAGGAATACTCGCAACAATTACAAAAGGAAAATTTGTTGTATTTTATTCATCATGACCCATGTATTGTCTTGTATTAATGTACTAAGCAATATGCTACAAGATAAAAACGCTACATAAGGAAAATCAACTAAATTAACAGTGTGATAAAATCAATTGAAGACTCTCAAACTTCTGAAAGTTTCTCTAGTATGTGGACATAAATACAAACATTTGCTGAAGTACACGGTATTTTAATTGATATACTATCTCAAGCAAAAGGTAATTTTTATTAAAATTTATTAATTTTTTAATCATGAACATTATAATTGAAATTTCTTATGTTTTTTTTTTTTACTAAAGCCGAAAAGGAAAAGACAACAACCTAGTCATTTGGTTCAGTTTTTAGTAAGCACGAGTACTGGTGCAACGTCTGAAGTAATGGGTGTAGAAACTACTGTAGCTGAAGATTATTTTAGAATAAATATATATTTTAAAGTACTCGACTCTATTATAGTAAATTTAAAAAAAAGGTTTTCCAATGAAAACTTGTCCCTTGCTGTTGGAGTTGATGAATTTATAAAACTAAACTATGATGGAAGTACTTAGTTTATTCATTATTATAAGGTATTTTCAATATTAATTGAAATCTAATTATTTTTATAAATATTTCGTAGGTAGGTACTAATTTAGTTTTTAAAATTATAAATAAAATTATTATTTTTTAGGATTTATTGGGTTAAAATATTTGCCAACAAAGTTTATGGTCGGAAATAATGGTTGCAAAGAACTATCTAGTTGAATCTGAAAGAGGCGATATTGAAAATAATAAGAAGAATATTTCACCTCAAGTATTTCCTAATTTATGTAAAATGATACAATTTGTTTTAACACTACCTATTTGTTCTGCCACGTGTGAAAGAAGTTTTTCTGCTATGAGGAAAATAAAAACATGGCCAAAAATATCTATACATCATCAAAAATTTAATGAATTTTCAATATATAATATTGAAAAAGATAAGACTAAATCTTTAAGTAATGAAGCTATTTTAAATATTTTTAACAAAAAATGTAATAGAATAATAAAATTAAGTTAAAAATGGTAATTGTATATTATTAATTATTCTTTTATTATGTTTGTAAAATGTAAGTTATAATGATAATGAGAACAAATTTTATGAGTGATTTAATGTAAAAATTAGATTGTTAAGGGTGTAGATGCTCCCGTGGGTCTGTTTGGCATCAAATATTTGAGTCCCCTTATTATTTCACTGGATATCCGCCTATGAGTATAGGTTAGTATACAAATAATTAAATTAAATGATACTTTTTTTAATAAAATGTATATATATATTTCAATTTATAAGTAATTTTGTAACAATTTTGAACATCTTATTTTAAAAGAGATTTTTAAGTTTTTTTTCTCTTTTCTTAATCACAAAATTTAAATCGTCTCGCAACATATTGTATACAAAATTTAAAACACAAGGCAGAATATATTTATCATGCTTTAGTAAAAATCATACGATTGTATGTAATGTGAAATAAGACATGAGCTAAGTAATATATTCAAAAGCAAGTATACGCGGGAACAGTTCGATACGATCGTAGGTTATAACTCATAATTATTAAATAATACTATATTTTACAAGCCAATTGCCAACTAATTACGATATACCATAAACACAATTGTATATATTTTAGAAAATGATTCTAGAGCATAACTAAACCATTATAATATGTAACTTGTTATTAAATCAAACATTCGAATGTCCGGAATAAAAGTAGGTGTACGTGATGATACTGTAGTTTTTATAATACAAAAGTATTAATAGTTTATATAAATATATATAGGTACTTATTGTACCGACAAATATAATCAGAAAACAAAAGGTAGAAGGTAAAAAAAAGGTAAATATATGGTCAGAGGAATTATTACATTGTGCGTTTCCGTGAAACAGTCAAGCGCATGTATTAATATATTATAATGTGTAAAATAGTAAAATATGATAATGTGATATTATACTAAGTAAACACAAAATGGGCTGCAGTAGTGAACTAATGGTCCTGATTAGACCACGGAAGTACGAATACACGTATACATATATTAAATTATACTACTTAAAACTCGCAATTGAATTTTTTTTTTCAAATATATTTACTACACGAAAAAATAAAACAAAAAAAAAAAAAAATTGAATACTTATACACAAAGCATATCTCAAAACACTACGCTGTATCATACTAATAAATGATACATTTTGATGGTTAAATGAGAGTAATTAATAAAGTAAAATCGTTTTTTGAAAAGAAAAGTAATTTTTAATTATTTCGTATTAATTGAGAAAAAATGACACAACCGAGCCTGTTTTAACGTGATCCCAGTTCTGACCATTTTAAATGACTAAATTAATCGATTAAAAAAAAATCGGTTATTAATCATCAGTCACGGGATTTACATACAATTATTTTAAATTCTCTAGTCATTAGTTCAAATCATTGTTGTGTGTTAAAATAATAATAAAAACAATTAATAATATTATTATTCTTAAGGTATTTTCATGACATTTAGAGATTTTTATACAATTCGTAGAATATATATATATATATTGAACGTTAGTTGAAATAGTTGTGATGTGAAGTAAAAATTAATTTTTATTACTGTTCATTGACGGCGGTGAGGAGTATTGCAAATATCAGTACATACACATTATATTATTATGCTCTACGAGTATACGATGATAATACAGACGGTAAAATGATGACAAAGCTCGGTGCACTTCAGAAAATACCACCCAGAGAAATATAATTGTATAACCCGTCGGTATACGTAGAGAATATAATAAATCTTAAATATATATACGTTTTTTACGGCCTATTGTTTGTCCTCGGAAGAAATTACGATGATCATTGTCACTCAGAAAAAAAAACCGTGTGCAAACATTCGTACGTATATGGAAAAATACATATACCAATTCGACGCTGACTCGGCCTGCACGGGCCAGCTAGTTGTCGACGTTTTCCTCGTTTCATTTGCCGCGCTGACCGAATGGTCGGCGGTGGTTATGCCTTGCTGCAAAACCGTCTAAAGGTGCGATTCCTTAAAGCGCTTCTATAGACGCGCGACTCTAATTTTAACTGTTTTTCCTATTTTTAAATGAAACCTATTCCCAACACCGCGGGGCGGCTGTTACGTCTTTAATCGCGCGACTGACGACCGCTTGGTAGGCGGTTAAAACGCACTAGACGCGCGACCGATTATCGTCGACTTGTTAATTTGATTTACCTATATAATTTTAAAATGTCTTATGATAACAATGTAGATTATATACCTGCCTCGCGTCTCTTGCGACTGCGTTTTGTAGTAGTACGGAATACTTATTCGGTCGCGTCGAAAAAATTCAAATCGCGCCACGTCAGTCGCGCGTCCTCAGGAATCGCATCTTAATTGCTCGATCGCATTACACGACGTGCGCGTCGCAACGCAAACGTCTCCGCGGACGCGACTACGGCGAACACGGAGCACCACGACGGAAAGG
>NW_020272889.1:372034-422528 GCF_003268045.1 Sipha flava
CGCTGAAAAATGCCCCCCCCCCGCCCAATAATTAGTCGAGCGGCAGTGGACGACAAGCGACGGCAGAAAACCGTATACACACGCACGTACACGTACACGTCCGCGCTCTTCACGCCGGTAACGGTGCACAGCACTCGAGTCCCTCCGCTCGGTGCACGTAGGCTGCGCGCGCGCGCACGTAACCGCACGCCGCCGCTACGTGATGACGACATAATCTCGGGCGAGTGGTGATGATGAGGTTTTGCATTTCGGATATGATATTTCGAGCGCACGCTACGTTCCAACGGATACGTATTATAATTATTTATAACAGTCGACATAACTCGCGCACTATGTATACATGTATAATATACATATATATATATGTATGTATGTCGAGCAGCACGCAAAAGTTAATCAAGGTTAAAACCTATATACTGCGACCTCGGTCGTGTTTGTGCGTTGCACATCGAGCGAGAAAGAAGAAGATAGAGCGAGGAAAAACTCGTACGCTCGGCTGTAATTAATGGTGTGGTACATTACAAGCGGCCGCTATATACACACTACCTACACATAGCTACGTTACTGCAGCACACACATATCTGTATACATACGAGTATTGTAGTACGTTCGTAGGGTGAGCTTATGCGGTGCACTAAAACTAGTTCTATATTATACACATAAAAGACTGCACGTTATCTCTAGTGCCAGAATAAATTACAACAATTTCTTTTCTTTTCTTTTTTTTTCTACTTTGGCAAATTCAGTTGTCCGGAGACGGGGAAAAAAATAGCGCGTCAACGACTATTTCATAATCCGTAACAGCACCCGATCCAAACCTCGCCTCCTACTACTAAGTATTCGCTTCGATATCCCATGAAAATAGTGATATTTGCCAATATTCGGTACAGTACAAATACGCCGATGAATCGAAACTCAGAAACAGTTCACACACACAGAGATATTAAAATATTGTCGAAGGTAAACGGTTCTTATGGTTTATCGGTATATACTGTGCGCGCGCACATATTTTCCTAGCGGATTTTTCGTTACTCTACACAATTACGTTGAACCGTTTGTTCTGGATTTTAACACAACGTATAAACCAGATGACGACCACACACTATTTTCAATTGAGAATATTGTACACATATACGCAGGGACGTATTTAGGGGGGCGGGGGTGATATGGTTGTTAGAACACCCCCCATCGACCATATTCTATGGTATTTCATTAAATTACAAACTTACTTACAGTATGATTTGAATAAACGTTGTATACAACTTGTCGATTTTACATACACTGTCTTAATATAATAATTTTCATTAATATAATAATGTGTATAAATACATGGTATTTATTTATGTAATATAGGAGGAGGTAGAGCGTCCAACTTACCATAAGTCTAATAACATTTAAAACACCCCCGTTAAATGAATCCTGGATACGCCACTGCATACACGTATACATATATATATATATATATATAATATACGACAAATAATATAAAAATAAAAAAATCATATTCGTAATAAAGGATTCTGTTTTGAAGTATGATTTTATACGTCGAGAACAGTGTTGTTTATACAAGGATATTATGTTTTGGATTCGCCAAAGGATTATGACAAAGAACCCGGTTCTTTGTAGGCGTTTCGGTAGACAAAGGTAGAGATTTCTAACTGCAGTGAAACGATGGAGGAGCCATGTTTTTGAAATAATGATTTTGATTTATTAATTCTGAGAAGAGTTGATCGAAACACACTTGGACAGATAATAATCATATTATGTATTATTTTAGTAATACATAGTATATTTACTAATATATATATATATATAGTAATATATCGCGTTTCCACGCGATTCCGGGAGAAAGTGCAGCTGCACACGTCAATGATAGTGCAGCAGTGTAAAAGTTGTTTGACGTTTTAGGGAGAACGCTTCTTATGTAAAATGAATTTTACTATAAATTAGTATGATTGAAAGCTTAGTATATAAAGCGTATTCATATTTCACGGACGACTATGAAGCTGAAAATATTAAAAATGATAAAAGTTGCCCAATTTGGAAGGTGTTTTATTGTAAAAAAATTATATGCTTTTTTGGCATTGATGAGCGTCTTATAAGCCAAATCTTATCGGACAGTTTGTATAATGTATTAAAAAAAGAAATAATAATCAATAAAAAAAAAACTTACTGAAAATATAAATTTATTATGTGAGTGGCAGGTAAATTTACTAAAATTATCTCTATTGTTGATAAACAAAATAAAATCAAGATATTAATAATTTATTATCATAAAACATACGAGCAAATTAATAAAGAAGATAAAAATCATGGTATTTTTTGTAGGCCACAATTCAAAGTTAATTTATTTATAAAAAATTATTAAACATAAAACCTCTTAAAAAATAATAAAATAAAGTCATAACAGAAAAATATTTTTATCCCGTAAAATATTCTTGAGTCTTATGTAACAAAAAAATTCAAATTCAAATTATTTCTAATCAAATATTAATGAAAATTTTTTTTTTATTCAATCCGCTGTAGTGCGCCGGTTAGGTAATCAAGGTACATCAGGAAATTTGCATGCAATGCCTGAACAAGAGGTTGGCAAAATAGGCGGTTGCCAAAGGTGCAGCGAAGGGAGGGGGCGCAGCATTTGAGTTAAAATTGGTCTTTTTTTTTTTTTTGTAAAAAATAAAAGCCAAAATAAAATTCGCCAAGGGCTCCATTTAGGATGGTTAAGGCACTGTCCACATATTTTTGATAATGGTCGCTATGTTGACATATGTAAATGTAGAAATAAAGCTTATTTTTAGGTAAATTCTAGGGTAGTACGCACCTAGGAAACAGTGAAACCGGAAGTGGCTTAGCCGCAGCGACAAAGACGGCTGTGCCACGCAATTAACACTAAATATTAATAAAGTACTTGCAACTCTTAACTAAATATCAGTTATGCTATTAACGAAAGATTTATTTTTGATTGTATAACCATACGTATTACATTTATAAGAATATCCATATTAAATGCTGCACGAAATATGTAATAAAAAATATTTTTAGTATTTTTCATCTGCGGTTCGGTTAAACATTCATTCGTATATGTGTGTACATAAAGTATATAATAATTAACTATTAATTACACAAAGCGGTTATTTAAAATATAAATGTTATTATTATTAATTGTCCATAATTATACTATATAATCTTTATTGGGTCATATATTATTATAATATTATTTTCAACCATATGCTGCTAATTTTTAAAACTGTTTGTTTTAATAAAATTAATCGATAATAATTACGCATTGTAACATTAACGTAGGGCTGTTCGATTGTCATAAAATATAATCGATCGTCCAAAGTAATAAAAAATCGAAAATTTCGATTAATAGAAGATATAGGCGTGCGCAGGGGGTATGCAGGGTATGCAACTGCATACCCTAAACATAGAGCCTTCTTTCTACAATTCCAAAAAATTAATAAAAATTATGTGATTTTGTATTACATTATGATTTTTATTATATTTTCATATTCAGTCCCAGACAATTTAATTTGTTTTTGAAACACAAATCATATGTTATAATAACAATTTAATGTGTTAATGAAATTAAGAAGTACAATAATTCAGGCGAGATTAAATAGCTATCAACTACAGAACAAGAAATGGCTATAAATTAAAATCCCGAAAACATTATTGGTGATATTAAGAACTCAACTGTACGCAAAATCGTTTTATGATTAATTTTGATTATTTATCAAATTTATTTTGTTTTACATTTAAGTATATAATTACGTTTTTATTTATTTACCCTATTTAAATGTATTACTCAAACCATTTCAAGTGTTATGTATTTAATTTTTTTTTTTCGTAATTTATTTTAAATTTTAACTATGAAGACAGTTATAACAATTAAGAAATGGCTATTCAATCACTTTTTTCAGGAAAAAAAATTAAAATTTTAAATTAAATAGTTATTAAGCCCAGAATTTCGAACGCTTAAATTAACTTTCAGTTTTAGGGGGAGGGGTAGGCAGTGGCAGCCTTTTGCATACCCTGAAAAAGAGGTCTGTGCACGCCCATGATCGAAGGTTTTCATTAAGGAGTGCTAAAGTGCTCGATAGTTGAAATAGCCAAGGACCTATCGATTAATCGATTAAAACAAAATATCGATAAAAGTGTAACAGCTTAACTGGTTTAAGTATAACTCTATTATATTTCCTATCGGGTGCTCAGGTTTAAGGTTATTGGTTAACACATTAAAGAAAAATGCAAAAATGTATCGTTAGATTAATATTTAATATACTTTTGAAATACTAAGAACTAAGAAGTATAAAGGGTATTCTGGTTGATGATTAGAATAATGATGGATAACAATTTATCACTTTGTGTGCTGTCTGAGGGCAGTGCAAACGGGTCGCTTGCCCAGGCCCCAGGACCTCACGTATATTTAATAACAACTACATTGATACCTATAGGCAGTGATAGGCCCATAGAAATTTAAATGGGAAACTAAATATGACATAATTAAGGCTCCGTAGTGACATACATTTTAAGATCTAATGTGGTGCCAAAAATTGAAATTGTAATCTTGTGTAGATAGGTTAATTATTTTGATGAAAGAGCTCTAATTTGTAGTGATGACTTATGCTATTATTATAGGAAATGTATTTAAAATTTTAAAGACTAAAACTAGTAAAACTCACAGCACTTGTATTAAAATTAAAATAAATCCTTACCCATCTATTTAGCAAATATAATAGTTAGTTATAGACTTATAGTAAGTAAGTTATTATATAATGACAGCTAATAAATTCCAGACTGTCTTGATTAATATTCTTGCTTTAATTAATATAAATGTCCCCAATAAAAAACGTTAAGATCCATGTCTATATTAATTTATATCCCTACCTACAAGCGTAACTATTGTCTCTTTGCACCAGTTAACTAAATGTTAACTTAAGCAGTTTAGCGTTTAGGTAATAAACTTAATAATTTTGATTTTTTTTTTGCATTTCGATGTATCGATTAATCGGTGATGAATACTTTTAAAAATAATAATCGATTTATCGATTAATTGATACTACAGTCGATTAATCGAAGTAATCGAGCAGCTCTACATTAACGTCATCAAACTAAATAATAGTTATAATATTTTAAAATAAACAACATACATACTAAAAAAAAAAACATTAGTTGTTTTAAGCACCGAGGTTGCAATAGGTATTTAAATAAATATTTTATTACCTTAAATTATATTAATAATGAATACAAACAAATAATTTTACCGATTTAATCAATATTAACATTTAAATGTATTAACCAATCAGACTGAAATCCTATTAAAATGTAATTTCCTTCGACACTTATTAATGCATTACGATTTAAAATGCATATTTAATTGCATTATTTTAACAAATAAAACTACAAACCAAATGTCTATAAATAATTACATTTTACTTGACAGTAAATTTTATAACTTATTTTACTAAAACACACACAATGTGGGCGTTTTACCATTGTTTAAACTAAGACTGCTTTTTAGCTTTTCGCGTAAAGTATTTTAATTTTACGAATATATATATAAATTAAAAATATATAATATAATATATAATATTTATTATTATAAATATATATATATTTTATTTTTAGTGTAATTATGAATAAAAAATAAATACATACTACAAATCCTAACACATAACTATTTACATATGAGTACATGATACAAGTACTGATTCATTTTAAATTTTTGTACTACTTTTATTAGGGCATTGAAACAACATCGTACAGAAGAATTTATCACTTGTGTAAATATATTATAGACAATTTTTTTCTAATAAAGCAACGTGTATGAAAAGTGCCAAGTTCAATAATATTTATTTATCTTATATTTTATTCATATTAAATAATGGAATAAATATAAATTATTAGTATCGAAAAAGACTAGAAAATTTTCAATTGTTATGTAATCGTTTTATATATTTTAAAATAGGTTTTGTTTCATATTACATAACAATTATTTCAGCGACTAACGAATTTAATATGATATATAAATTAATACCAAGTACGATAAATTTTTTTGGAAAAACAGTAATTAAAATTGTATCACATATAGATTTAAGATTGATCACAAATCTGACATCCCTACTAGTATTTGTAACTCATCCAAAAAATATAGACATGTTTTAAATTATTGATAAAAAGTTAAAATTAACAATAGTAAATCTTAATTGAATTTAATTAATTTCGAATGAGAAATACTTAAAAATTAACCGTGTGTAATTATCTTAAATATAGATTAATACTCAGTAAATATAAAACAAGCTTACAATGGGGTTATAAAGATAAAAATATAATTAGTTCTAAATAAATCTGAGTAAATATTTTTCAATTGAATCAAATGCGTGCTTAAATTTTATATAGAATATAATTAATCAAATAAAATTATTTATACTTGCATATGATTATTTATAACAACGTTCTATACATATTTTAAAATAAAAAAAATTATATTAGAGAACTTAAATTAGTAATATACATAAATAAATAATTTTTTTTAGATATACCTATTACCTAGTAGTATATTATAATTTTTTATAATTTTTACTCCTATATTTCTGTATTTTAATTAATATAATTACTATGCAATGACTACGTGTCTCCACGAAAAACACACATGATTAAATTGTATGAATAATTTTTTAACTTATTTTAAAATGATTTAGTACTAACGTAAAAATTGCTAATATAAATAAAATTAATTTAATGAAGTATTTTCATGGGGATGATTGATTATGAGTTTACTATAATTTAATTTTTATTTTATGTCTATCACTTAGGAGGAAAACTAGATTGTCTAAGACAGGATAAATAATTTATGACGTGGCCTACATAAAATATGTAATATGTAATAAAATACTCTAACATAAGTTATGTAATAATTTTAGTAAATATTGATAAAAAAAAAAATTACATAAATATTATAAGTATACAAATAGAGAAGTCGTTGTTGAACGAATATTGTATATGTGCACGCGTGTATACATGTCATAATTTTGTTATAGAAATTATAATTATTTATACCTTGAAGGTATTATGTTTAAACGTTAACTAAGTACCTTGTTTTCTTTATTATTTGTTATTAAAATATAAAATAAAAATAAATTGTATTATAGATTTGCAAAAATTATTTAGTTTCAATAGATATATTTTTATTTTCACGTCAAAATATTCTTGTTTTTATTCCAGATGATTAATGTACTTTGCTATTATACTTTGTGTTCTTGTATGAAAGTGTAAAACGATTTATATTTAATAACAGTTAACTACATAAGTATAAATGTTTATATAGTATGTAGTATATATTATAAATAATATTTTATATTATAAGAGGCGAATTACGAAAAAATAAAATATTCATAGTTTAGTTATAAAAAAGATTACTTTATTACAATAATTTTAAAATGAATGGAATCCAAGTACTGAGATTCACTATTAGCGATAGTACTCACAGAACCCCAAATTAAAAATCTGTATTCATACAAAACTAAAAACCAAAATTGTATCCGAGTACCTGGAATACTCGGGAGGTTCAACTCGTTAACATTTGAAAACAAGTGCTCCCACGATTCTACAAATTAGACTATTAAACATATTTTATAATAACTAAGTTTTAAAAAGTGCAACTTTTTTAATTTTTATTACATACCATAATTTAGTTTAATAAAACAAATTTAAACATTTTTTTTTTTTTTTAGATATATTGTACTATTTGAAAATAAAGGTGTTTAAAAATGAATAAAACCATTTTAATAATAAATGATAAATTAATAATTAAAATTACTCATAATTGTCTTACCTATACCTTACTATAAATGTACCATTATTTACAACAAGAAATACGAGTATATTTATCCAATTTGTTTAAAGTTGATGAATATTTGAGTATTTATTGATTTATACAGTTCGAAAGCTTCATTCGATATACATTTTAAATTTCATAGTTATAGAAAGTGAACACTTATGAAAAAATTGTATAAAATACAAAATATTGAAATTATGAAAACTAGTATTAAAAATATCTTGTGAAATAATAATGTTCAAAAATAAGAATTATTAAAAAATATCATATATTATAATTTATAAATCATATTTGTCATTTGATTAAATATTATAATAAAGTATGCAATTATAAACTTTAAATGCAAACAGTTTTCAAAAACTATGAAATTTGACAACATACATTATTATATGAACAAACAAGTAATAACAATTTCATGTATTTTTTCTATTACTAACAAGTATAACAAATGGATATTACGTTTTTCGAATAATTAATTTTTTATGCAACGACAAGTACTATTATGAATAATATAATAAAAATCTAGTGGTTATTATTTACTTAACCTAACCATACTTTATAATTAAATTGATCAACTCGAATTTGTGCAAAACATGAAAATTATCATTACTCATGAGTCATGCATCATGTATATATAATGTTAATTATTATTAATACCTATTATAATAGTTTTATATAAAAAAACACCACCAGGGCCTCAGTTATTAAAATTATTATTAAACAAGTATTGCAGTACTACATATAAAATGCAGTTTCGATAATTTTTTATAAATTTCTAACTAGAATTATAAGAATATAATTAAAAATAATGAATATAATTAATTATATACTTAGTGTATGTTGCAGACAAGAGGTTTTTGATGTTTGTCAGTGAAACTGATTTTACATAAGAAAACTTGAAACTACACACACACATATATATATGTATACCATTGTCTTTACAATGTGGTTGTAAGCTTGTAGACGTACAGTGAATTTCACCAAAGGCGTAACTAGGATCCAATCTCGGGAAGGTTTTAAAATTATATGCCGCCCACTCACTTTATTACATCATTAAGAATATTATTTTCAACTATTCAAAAGGTTCTTTTGAATAAATAAGTTTCATTAAACTTTTTATTTTAAAGAAATATATACTATTTAGCATGATAAAAATAAGCTGAAATGTTTATACTGAATATATAGATTTAAATTACAGTAATTTAAACTTAATATGGGTGAATTTCCCAACGTTTAAAATTTTTTTTGATAAAGGAAAATTTAAATGTTTGTCATCTAAATGTATTAAAAATTAATATAGAAACAACACCTTATAACTCACATTGGTTAGAGTCGTGAAAAAATGTAATTAAAATTACATTAACAAATAAATAGTAGAAGAAGCCCGATTTTGAGAACATTTAAATGTTTTATAAATCAATCATTTATATTTATAGACTTACTTATAACATAATTTATAATTCGAAAAATAGAATAAAATATATAATACACAGTAGGTACACAGTCAACCTTAATAGTAAATAATAATATCAAATACTTTCAATCGTTCTATCGAAAATTAACTGTTAAACCCCATGACAATACGGATTAGAAAATATTTATAAATTAACTATCATATAGTTACATATAGAATTACAGTCGATCCAAACTGCAACCTAGGACAATGCGTAGCAATAATAATAGTCGTAGACGTTTCGATGAGGGTTCAATTATAGTCACCCCTTCGTGTAGGAATACCACGCTTTACCGATGATGGGCTCAATGTATTTATACAAAATTAATGACTCGCGTGAAGTTACAGATATCTACGTATTGAAATAACCATATATACCATTATTGTCGGTATTAACAATGTCTAAACTAATATCGCGAAAAATCATCATCACGATACACGGGTGATGGTACTGAATACAGTACGGTTTATACAGATGATATTAACTGTAATAAGGACATTGCTGGTCGCCAACACGATGACGAAAACTGAAGTTACTCATGCCGAAATTTGTCAATGTATTTTTATTTTTTTTGTCACCGAACAAAATTCTATAACAAGTATATTTGTGTATATAATAACCTATGCGCAACACGATAGTACACAGTAATATAATTCTCGAAACATTATAATAAAATACGACACGACATAACCTCGACCTTGGTACACTGGCGAAATCACGTCCGTCCGTCAATCCTTGAATGCGCGCGCACACACACACACGCACACACACACACAGCGAGCGGACGAGCGCATGTGTATATAGTTGGTAGGAGTGTACGGCAGCGGGCAGGTGTTGAGCCGATGAAAATTTTTTTTTCGCTTGCAGTGGCATCGCGCGTGTACGCGTGTATATGCATGTGTGTGCGTGTGTGCGTGAGTATACAACGGGCGAGGGGGATACGAAACGAGCTGTGCGCACGCGCGCGCGTGTACAAGTCGTACGGTCGCGAACGGTCGACGATGGTCGCGGGAGCGAAGGGGCGACGTTGCCGTCGCGTGGATAGGCCATCGCTGCTGTCGGGATGCTGATGCCGGGCGGCGAGAGTCGAATGCATTGTGAGAGTAGCGCACGGCAGCGCACCGCTGCCGCGTCGACGAGTTGCAAGGCTTATTGCACATCAAGCGGCGGGCAAGTAGGGTCTCTTCCGCTCCGCCGGCCGCGGCACGCTCACCCCCGGGAAATGAGAAACGCGGAGAGACGGACAAAAAGCGAGAGGGAGTGAGAGTCCTTTGTTAGTAGCCGCGGCGGCGGCGATCACACGCGGCGTTTTCGGCGGAGGGCGAAATTCCGGCCTAGGTATAGGGTAGGTCAATAAAACATGAACGGCAGGCGGCGGAGAAAGGCACGTGCGTGCGTGCGCGAGGGAAGGTTCTCCCCCGTTCGCAACAACCACCATCCTTTAGCGCGCGCACGCGCGCCGTTCGCTCCTCCCGAACGAGTGTCTAATCCCACTGGGCAGCGGCGAAGGGGTGCAAACAGCTGTTTGGGGGTACGCCGCGTGACGTTTTGCCTTTGTGTCGGCGGCGGCCGTTCATCGTTTACCCTGCTACAAACAACACCCCCTTCGACACCGCACATGCGTGTGCGTACGGATACAAAGACACAAAGCGGTGCCGTTGGTCGCGGCGACGTACTCGGTACGATACGTGTGCGACGACGGCATTCGGTCACCGAACGAAATTCTAAGTTAAAATGTTCTATGAAATTATATTACAAAAAAATTTTTTCACGAACAGGTTTTTACGTTTTATATTATTAAAAAAAAATTATTTCTAATTCAAATTAGGCTATGCGAACCAAAATGATATAAATGTTTGATTGCTTGGATTCATTTTATTTTAATATTGTCAAAACCATACGCACTTTCTTTCCTGTGATTCAATATAATAGTAATCCTATATATATATATATTAACTGTTGAAGAATTTTAATCATTATTAACACGAGTGAGATAATGTATTATAACAAAATATACAAAAGATATATTTTAAAAATTCTTTAAGTTTCTAAAATAACCGAGTTACAAATACATACGAACATTTTTTAAATCCGTTGTATAGTTTAAAATTCAACATAATAAAATATTAATTATTAATTTTAGAAAATTTAAATTTTCAAAATAAATTCTCACTTTATTGTTTAAAACGCTTTTATTTATATTGTTTTGAATATTTTTCTAATAAAAGTCAAAAATAAATCACATACCTTTCCAACCCTTTGAGAATAATTTAAGTTTTTTTATGTCTTTAGGGTGCAGTTAGAGAGAATGACAAACAATATAAGTTACCGGAAATCCTACGATTAAGTTGATATGCCAAATATTTACATTTTCAACCACTAAAGCTTTTTATATAATATACATATAAATATATAACAATATTGAAAGCGTTGGCAAGTCTAGTACTCGTAAATATTTCAACCTTAAACCATTAATTAAAAGATATCGAGAACTAACCTATCGTTTTGAATCCAAAACAATTAAGAAATAAATTGCTAAACAATTTATTATAACTGCAAAAGCATTTTTAAAAATGGAATACATACAAAACAGGTTATATATTATATACAACAATCAATTGATGTTGTTTAATTACCCTATATATAATTCTCTGTAGCTGAGTCAAACATATTTCATAGTTTATTTTTATTACTTATAAAGTAAAAAATATAACAACTTTATTATTATTTCTTCGGGCAATATCGATAAAGTCGGATGAACGGTTGTTGTTTAAAATAAATCGAAACAGCTTTAACCACACGTTCCACGAAGATTTATATTTGCCCCTCATCTAAATCAAACGACGCTGAATTCCTAGCGATTTCCGTTAATCCTGTGGCTAGTTGTAATTTATGCGAAAACTTCATTGATATTCAAAAGGAGCAGTCTTGGAATCAATAGCTATTGTATTAGGAAGTTGACGGTTTTGGTTTCCCTAGTTAACCGTACAAAATATTGATGTCTGCGTAATATACTGCCAACCAAATGACCTTTACGACAAACAAAACTAAAAAAAAATTTTTTATTCTTTATTTTTATTTAGGAAAATTCAAGTAAATTCAAGGACGAGAAAACCGAGACAATCATAGTTATTAATAACAATCAAATAATCAATCCAAATGTTCGTAACAATAAACGCCATTGCCCATCGGCATCATTTACTTCAAAAAGTTCTCACGAAAAAATTTATTTTTTGGTATTCAAATCATAATACCAAGTGATTAATAGGCATACTACGAAACAGCTATTATTATACACAAAATAGATAAATAACTGAAAATACGAACGCCTTAAATATATACTGTTGATTATAAATCTACATAGAATATTAAGCCGCTGATATTTCGTTATATTCTTAAAAATAGTTATAATTAATAACGGTTATTTTTAATTTCATCGAACGCATCTATTTTCTAAAGCAGCTTTCTCAAACTGTGCTCCACGGAGCCCTTAGGGCTATGTAATTGTTCCTCAAGGGCTCCGTTTGCTTTACCTCAGAAAATATAATAACGTAAAAATTATTGATCGTTATTTAAAACAAAGAGCGTTATATTTTTACAAGACTCCGTTAATTCAAATATAATTCACAGATGAGTATACAAATAATATTAAAACCTGATAGGAAAATATAATTTTTTAAGTTTAGATTATAAGCATTTCCATTCCAGTTATTTCCTGGATAGATATATTATATATAAATAAAAAATTAAATGTAAACTATCTCGATTTGAGTTTCCTTCTATATAAAAACATCATGTGTAATATGCTTTGTAGAACACAGGCAAATAAAACTTAGTGCTAAATATTACTTGGGATTCCACGAAAAAACGCTCCTTAAAAAAAGGCTCCGTAGCTGAAAGAGTTTGGGAATCGCTTTTTTTATGTACCTCACATCTATATACACTCGTATGTAACAATGTAACACTTTTACACATAGAAGTATACGGATCTGCGTGCAATTTGACAACGTCTCACCATTAGCAATGTGTCAATCAAAAATTATGTTTCGGTTCTGGTTCGCGTACGCTGTTGCCAACTATTTCGAAGATATATTATTACTATTATTATTATTGTACACTGATAGTTATTGACCGAATTTTAAGGCCATAACTCGTGGCATGAACCCAAGTTATCTTTCACTTTTCCTACCGTTGGATTTTCTGACGTTGTCAAGAGATCCAGCAAACATTCCTATTTCCTTGTCATTACCAATTTACACAAGTAGGTTATTTTCGAGTGTATATGCAGATAGCAGTTAGATTGCCAAAAACCAGAAAAAGATTACTTGCACTATTTACCACCTAAGAAGATTAATATGACATTTATTTAGGCAACTATTTTTTTCAAAACGAATAGTAAAATAAATAGTAAAACTAATCATATGGTTTGTTATTTGTTCACATTTGAACATTTAAAGACAGTCTCTAATTTAATACAATAAATTATTAGTCACTGAAAATAAGGAAAAATAACTTTACGAAAAACTTAATAATAAAATTTTTCCACATACATTTTACCAATTCAACAGCTGATAATATTTGAAGTAAAAAAAAATTTAAAATTTCTTTTTTTTTTTAAGTTTGATCTGAATAAAATTTTACAACATTTAACATAAATTAAATTTTATTTTAACAACTGGAAATCAGATTAAGTATTCAGTCAACTCTTGGTAACTCGAAGTTCAAGGGGAAAAATAAAAATTCGACTCACTAAAAATTTCAGGTTATCAAAAACTTTTAGAAAGTATGTTTTTATTTTTAAATAATTTTTACACTAAAGAAATAAAAAAATATATTTTCTTACATTCCTACATATTATGTATGAATATATAATAATTTTATTTCCTAAAAATACCTAGTGGTTTAAATAAATAATTTCGGAAAAATATTTTAAAATTATTTATTATGCCTTGGTTTAATGGTTGTAATACAAACGTAGTATTAGGATATACAAACTGCACTTGAATAGCGTTAAAAGTTGAAGTTAAATTTTTGCAGTACAATTATCAATAATAAGTAAGATTTTCCTTTATTCAGTGACCATTTTTTTTATTTAATTTCGTTAACCACAATTTAAAAATTTCAGATGTCATCCAGGATTTTTTGTTCGCATAATAATTTAATGGTAATTTTACTTGTTTAAAACATCTTGGTTTTTTTCGACTTATCAATCAAAAACGGTCTTAATTTTTTCTGTGTCCGACATATTTGCCCCTAACAAAAGTGTTACTCTTTCTTTGCTTTGTTTTCCACCTGTACAAGATTAACCTTTAAACATGAATGTTTTTTCAGGTAAAAATTTAAAAAATAATAAGTCATAAGAAAAATAATCGCCTTGATAAACAATTTTTAGTACTGAATTTGGATAAGAAAATTCAAGATACGAAAACTTGTCATATTAATTTTCGAGTTAACAATATTATTTAAACATTAAGTGTTACTTTTATTTAAAGGGGAATTTTAATTATTGGAGATATCGAGAATTTCGTGTTATCAAGGTTCGAGTTACCGAGAGTCGACTGTATAAATCTTGATTTATAAATAATTCCCATTGATATATATTTTATAAACATTAAAAATTGGATTGCACATTATATTATACCATTCGCTATATTATGCATTAAAATAAAATAAAGAAAATTATCAACGATAAGTATTAATTGTTTAAGATTATAAATTATTAAGAGTTACTGTTAATTCAATTCAATGTTCAATGAAGCTTATATTAATATAATATTAATAATAAAACATTATGTTAATTATGTAAGTGCAACATACATTATTTAATTTAAGAATTGAAGAATAATACAAATACCCTTGACATTTAGGTCCGGTTCGAAATTTGAACAATAATAGTAAATATTTGTTGAACCTGACTTACTGGTCAAGATGATAGAAGACCTAATATTTAATTTTTGAAAAACAGTTTTTACAATTTTTCTAAAGTTATTTTTAAAAATTATAAACCTTTTGGTGTTATTAACAATAACTAGATATTGAAGATCATGTATAACAATATTGATTTATATTTTTATACAAACCTATAGAATTATTCCGCTTCCGCGGCGGTTTTGCTGATAAAAACATGTTTACATTTCATATTTCAATGTATTGTGAATTTTTGTATTATATGATTGCAGTTTTACACATTTAACGGTTGACCTTTGTAACACAATGTTTAAATACAAAAAAAAAAAAAACGGTTGACTTGCTCTAAATGATGGCTAGGTACTGTTTAGCCGTTTCATTTTTCAATTTATTGAAAAGAAATTTGAGTTTGACTTTAATTTTTTAGATTCGGTTGGGTTCAGTAAAAAATTATAAAGGTTTGATTAAGTTCAGATTATAAAAATATTATAAAGTTCGGTTCGATTTAAAAAATCAGAGTTCGTCCCATCATTAATATAAATTACTACATTTATTAACATCATATGATGTTGGTTAAAAAATAATAAATTATTTAATCCTATTACACAAAATTAATAAAAAATACTTATTTTTTGGTTTGAGTAGATATTAAATTATTTTATAAACAATAATAGAAATTAAAATATTATAAAGTTTGCAATATGAATAAGCACTGATATGAAGTGTGTAGTATAATTATAAAATTATTAAACTATGTTGAATTATTAAATTTAATGAAATTTAAATATACTTTTTAATTTATAATCAATAAAATCAAAATTAATAATCATTATAAAATATAGTCTATATACTATGATATGTAACAGAGATGGCCTAACCTTACCTTACCTATTTAATACTGAGATCGAGTAGCTATTTGTACGTAATTTAATGGATAATCCATATTAAATATCACGTTGATATAAATTAATGAAAAATATACTAAAACATGTATATAAAATATATTTTTGATCAGTGGATTTTTTTTTTTTTTTTTTTTTCGATTGTGGACAACCTAGAAAAACTCACTAGTCTTTAAGAGCTATTTATGATACATAGGATAGTCTAGGAAAGTGTCAACTATATTATAGACTATAAAAAAAAAACTGGTAAGTCTATAAATATATTTATAGATTTATGCCATTTAGAAATTGTTAAACTGTCGAAGATATTAAAATTGTAATCAGAATTAGTTTTTAAATCATTAGGTACTTAATATTGACATTTTTAATTATGCTCATAATAGTAGATATATACTAAATGATGATCAAAATGTTCTATAATATTTGTTCATACAATATCTTTTAAAGTAGTATTTTATTAAGTACTATTTTTGTTTAAAATTTATCGTATTTAATAAAAATCTAATAAAACAATGATTTTGGTATCAGTAAAATTTAAAAAAACATATAGATATCAATATATCAGATATTAACTATGGATAATGAAATATAAATGAAGAATTACAGAATGGAAAAATAATAAATAAATGATAATCAATTAAGTAATTTAAAACTTTTAAATTATTTGAAAAGAGATAACAAATTAAATATTTTAAATGGCAAATTAAATAATTATGTACTATAACCTAAAAATTTAATTTGATGAGCTTATTAAATTTAATCAATTAGAAAAATCAATTTCAAAACCATAAAAACAAAATTAAATAAATATTTTATGTATCTTATTATCTTATGTATATCTCAGCCTGTTGCCAAATCTCGCCATACAGATATTGTACATTCAAAAATTTTATTTTATTTTTTATTTAAAATCTCATTATTTAAACGACATTGAGAAACATCACAGTCAGTTACAGTTGGATAGATATTCACAATAAAATGGCAACTCCCCAGCTAAACCCAAAATTAAATTAATGATAGTTTGAAAATAAAATTAATTTTGCATTATCTAACTAGATACTTATAATACTATAAATATTATATTATTAAATTGATAATTCTCTTACCGATTTATTATTACGAAAGCAGCCATTCTCAGTTTTTTTAATAAATGTTAGTATATTTTGATGCTGCAAAATCATAAACCAAATTGAATTCATAGACTATACAGTTATTATTATACAATCTGTAATTGTTAGTTATTTACTAATGAATTTTAAATACTTACATTAGGTGAAAGATAAAGTTTTTTATCCTTGAGCAATAAAATTGTTACTTCCCAAGAGGGATCTAATTTATTGCACTCATATATCCATACTTGGCCAAAATGTAGTGGATCAATGTCACCATCAAGTACTTTCTATGAATAAGACACAAAAACAATATTATATTATTTTGTAATACAACGAATAACTGATTTATTTATGTTTTGTTATTTTCTATTTATTTAAAATGACTTAAAATTAAATAAAAGCTAAAAGAAAACTTTTGCCAAATTTTTTAGGAAAATAAAATCAAAATTAAAATTTACTCACTTTCTTACATTATACTAGGTCCTATCAATATTAAGAGCAACTATTTATTAAAATAATTATAAATTAAAGATTTTATACTTATAAATAAAATATTTTGAAAATATTTAATTTTAATAAAAAATTATACTAATAACTTTATTATTAAACAAACATAAAAAATAAGATAAGCTTTTAATTCATTTTTTTTGAGTCTTAAAAAAAATTGTACCATTAGAATTAGAAGATCTGTATCATAAATTAATTTACAAATTGTATTTATTCTTAATATATATATATATATATAATTATTTTGTAATTCAAAAATATTTAGAAACATGAATTGTGAATAAAATATAATTTTAGGCTAAAGAACTATAGCAGTTAAAGAAATCAAAATAATATTTATATAATTATATATTATTATTATATTTTAGTAGGAGTATAAGTTAATTCATATTGTTTAGGAATACAAATTTTTATTATTAATATTTTTTTTTATTATTTTTATTACGCCCTTTCAAGCAGAGAGTGTACATAGGTATACAATGTTTAATATACATTTTAAAATTAATAATAAATATATAGAACAAATTTGCTTCAATATTAAGTCTTAAAAATAATTACTTATAAAAATTAGTAATTAAAATGAATAATAAATAATTTGAGAAAAACATAACTTATTTTTATATAAGTGAAATTATATTATTTAAAATAATTGCATAATAAAAGAAAAAACCAACAGCAAATAATTAAACTTAACCAATTGATACTCTATACTTGGCAAACAATCAGAAAATTTACAAACTGATGAAGAATAAACAATGCAATAAGATTGGAATAATAATGATAAAAATATATGTTGATATCCATAAGTCTTAGATTATTTAAAAAAAAATTAAAATTGTAAGTTTAATGTTAGAAAGTTATAAGCACAACAACAACAAAACAGACAAAAAATAGAAAATATTTTTATTGACAGAATTTTTAATTTATGACCTTACAAAATTATCAAATAAATTTATATTATTTATGTATATTTATAATTTATTTATTGTTCCCGAAGTATTAATTATAAAATAATAGATTCAGTAAGGTCTGAAATTAATAATTAATTATTATAAATTTGATATAATATAAGCCTAATAACACTAAATGATGGGCTATAGTAGGGGTGTCCAAATTGCGGCTCGCGAAACGCATGCGGCCTTCGTCATAGTCGTATGTAGCTCGCGGTCTTATTTACAAAAACCAAAATATTTAAATTTTTTTGTATACATTTATAAAAAAAAAATTATTGCATAGATATAAGGCTATAGTGTACAGATCAATAAACTAAAAAAAAAAAAATTAATTTATATGAATAATAAATTAAAAAATTAAACATAAAGTTAAATTTGTTTGCGTGGTATTTTTTTCATGTCTACTTTTTTAGTAAGCTTCTTAAGATCTGGTTGAATTGATGTAAGAGTAGTTCTTAGTAATTCTGTGAGATGATCATTAGTCAAATTTTAACGATATTTTGACTTAATTATTTAGATAATTATATATAAGTTTATCGACTGTTAGCTTTCTTAATTACTTTTGTAATATAAAAAAAACCGATTAGATAATTTGACTCTTAATATAATCTTATTAATACATGTGGCACGTGTATATAGTCTTGTTGGTCACCCCTGGACTATAGTGTCACAATATTGGTGAATAGTAAAACATTATAAAAAATTAATAAAGTACATTTAATTTAGAAATTCTAACATTTAACATAGTTTTTTTTTTTTTAAATAATAAAGGTTTTTCTTTTCAAATAAAAATTGTTAATTTCAATTTCAATATGAATTGCATTATCAGTGGGTAGGTCAAGGTCAGATTAGGTTATTTCCTTCCTCCTCCAAAATTTTTTTTTTTATTATTTAGAATTAAAAATGTGTTATTAAAAAAAATGGTTATAATTTACATATATAAAAATTAGAATGTTTAGTTAAAAACCAAGACAGATTAATATTAGTCCTCTTATTTAACCTAACTACTAATTAATTTCTAATTTTAAGACAATTCACTACCATAATTTACACAAACAAAAATATTTAAAGCCATGCTTGAATAAGAAAAAAAAAGTAGTAATCAACAAATATACAAAACAAGTAGATTTTTTTTTTTTGCAGAATTAATGGTTTGAGTAGTTTTGAGAACGATAAGAACAAATACATTAAAATTGCATTTAAAAAAAATTGTAAAACTCTATACCCTTCATTTTAAACCCTACTTTTTTCCTCTCGGTTAGTAAAAAAAATTGATATATAAAAAAGATTACTTTTTATTTACAATTGAAAATTAAGCTAATATAAAAACAAATAATTAATTTTTAATTATTAAAATTAGTTAATAAATTAAAAATATATTACTTGTGCTACTTTGGCTTCTCTTTTGTGATCGAAATCCAAAGATTTGTAGAGAGAATACTCCTATAGAAATATTGATATTTAGTACAAATTAATAAAATAAGAATTTAACGGACTATGATTCACTTGACAAGAATAAATTATTATCAGAACTTCTAAGTTATAATTGTTCTATTCATTTGATCTAGTGACTTATCACCCGCTAAACATAACAAATAGTTACAATAAAATTTACTTCTGGATGCTTGTACATGTCAAACATTTTATTGCTTATTCTAAGCTCCAAAGTTCTGTTTTCATGTTTCATCTGTTCGTAACACATTAACACTGATTCATGGTTTTCCAAAGTCCTCTCTAAAATACAATACACCAGCAACACATTTATTACTGAATGTATATAAATCAAGGCGAGCAGTATAAAGTAAAAATACCTATTCCTTCGTCCTTCCACAATTCAACAATGGACCAGTCGAAACAGTCGCTGAGGATATTTTTCTTCAATTGAGAGCATAATTCTTCTGACGACAATTCTGGGGTAACTAAAACTGATTGGTATGTACCATCAATATTGTACACTTTAATCTCTTTCTGAAATCAAATTATTCATATAATTTCACAAAAATATTATCATAATAACTCACATTTGTTAAGTCAAAACGTTTTTCGCTAAGAACAGATATTTTAGATGCTCTTATACGATATTTTAACATAGGGTTTCAACAACGGATACAGTGGTACAGTTGTGTTGTTTTAGTGTTGTTGTTGTTGTTGTTGTTATTGTTGTCTTATTATGATAATAATGGACATACATTTTTATTATTTTTTTTATGTTGATAATATTGTTTACAACAATTATTCATGGAGGAAAATCAGACGATAACCGCGAGTTAATTTTTGAATTTTTACTAGTGGTGGTGATTGTACCTACGTTCAAATTGTTTATAATACTTTGTCGTATTCCCAATGTTATCACATAAATATTTAACTTAATACCGAGCGAGTTTGCGAATGTAATAAATTATTTTTAATGCGAAAAAAATGTTGTGTCTTACTGTCGTACGAAGTTCCAGTTGGCAGTCCGAATAGTTTTCGTTTCCAAATCTTCTGTAAGGCAACGACGACGTCATATCATCATATTTAGAAATTATTTTCCTAATCAATGACCAAAGCCTGTAAATGGAAAAAATGCTCATGTAGAAAATGAATATCGATACACCGGGCACATAGTAGTGGTGCCGAGAGGGAGGGTATCCAAGATTTTCAAACATGATTTTGAATCACTTACTTTTATTATTGCTATCGATAGATTTAAGTTTAAAATTGTTATAGTAGACTTCAAAATTATTATTTAGTACAATTACTAAAGTAAAAATTTTAAAAATAATATTTTGATTTATTATATTTTAACTGAATTTTAATCATGAAATTTTAATCGATTTGAAGGTATGATATAACATGAATTTTCTTTGTCGAGATCAAGTTAAAAAAATTTTTTTATGAATACCAGTCACAACAACTAATATTTGCATGAAAATAAATCCAATTTAAGGAGTTAATTTTTTCCTGCTAACCCAATCATGATCGAGATGTAATTTTTTGTTGAAATTCTCCAATAAAAAAAAAAAAGTACCAATAAATAATTATTTTGTAGAATTTAAAAATATGCGAAAAATCAAACATTTGTTAATATATTATAAGATAAAGTATTAGTAATATTAAAAGTATAAATTATAAGTGCTATGAAAAATGATAAGTTTGGTAATTTTTTTTAAAGTTTTTGATATGGTTACCCCCTCAAATAATATAATTTTTTTTATTTAATTATATAAATTTAAGTATATTATTTTACTTCTGATGCGGTGCCTTAAAAATGAAGTAGGTAGAAATATAAATATGAATAGATAAATAAATCATAGTATAATTAATATATCGAAATTAATAATTAAAAATGGATAAATATTTTTTTTAATTTGCAGCTATTTGTTTACAAGATAAAAATATAACACATTTTACAATTAACAAAATTATACAAATCCTTAATATATTTTGACTTAAATAATAGTATTGATAATAGAATATACTATTCTATAATTAATGATACTAGGTATTCAATACTATCTCTTCATATTTCAAACTTGAAAAATTTGAAAGAGATCGGAGAAAGGGGTCGTTCGGATTACCGATTTGTTCGGATTATGTATGGCTTAATAAAAACATCGACTTCATACGAATTTAAATTATGAAATTTATTTTTATCTGCAATTTTAATCAATCACTTAAAAACTAGAGATGGGTAAAATACATCGATTTTTTAAAAACATCTATGTTTTGTTCAATATATCGAAACCCTACATCAATGTTTTTATTGCGATGTATTGAAAAAAAAATTGATTTTTTTCTAATCTGAAGTCCAATGTTTAAATATCGTATTTATTTCAAACATTTTACAATTTATACGTAACATACATACATATAACATAAATACAATTTTTCTTAAAACTTATTAAGGTAAACATCGATGTTTTTGTCGTAAATATCGACCACCAACATCAATAATTCAAATGTAGATACATCGGAACATCGATTCAAACTTTTGGCCCATCTCTAGTAAAAACTCGTAGTTCACAACGTATAACAATGTACACAAAAACTTATTATTATAATTATTTATGTATGTGTGTGTAAATACAGCCAGTTAATATAATATTTATAGCGATTCGGTACTGCTCAAGCTAGAGGATTACCGTGTCTTTCGGATTATAGCCAGTATTCGGATTATCGAGACCCTACTGTATTAAAATACGACGATTGCTTTTTAGGGATATATTGGAATAACAAGTTTTCGACGCATAGTGGCAGAGGGCTACAAGATTATTTATTATTTTATTTTCGTAATAATATCGTTGATACGTTGAACAAAGAGGAAGGTTTAAAAATATCGTTTTGACTCCCAAATGTTTCTTATAATTTGGAAATTATTAAGTAATGGGAAATTATAATAATTGTACTCTTGCTTCTATAACGGCCACTAAACTTTGTGTACCCAAAAACACCTGTATAGCCAAAGAGGCTTTACATTCTAGGCTCTGCCTAGAACTCCACTACATACAATGGAACATTTCTAGTTTATGGGGCATCCTACATTTTTTAAATTTTTTGGGAGAACTTAGTCATATTTTGGGTAAAAAAATGATGATTATATTATAATTTGGCGCAAGAACTTAGTTTTGAAGTTATAGTTAATTAAAGTTTATAGTTTTATACTAAAACTCTTAAATACTTATTATGCATCATTAAAAATGATTAAAAGTGTTGCGCAGTGATAGTAACGTCGATTATTTATCTACGTAACCGAATTTAATCCCCCCACACAGGTAACATTTTTTTTTTTTTTTTGAGAACGATAATTTTAAAGCCGAATAACCTTAACATTTTATATTAAGTCAACACCACCTCAGTAAGTTACTGGGTAAAAAGAAGTTTTCTACTGCACCTCGAAACCGAGCGGGCTCACTCGCTCGGAATGTTATAAACGAAAATATCACTCGATTTGCTATTCAACATCACCCCAAGTAGGCCACAGGAAAAAAAAGTAAAATACTACAAATATAATAATACACTTAATATTATATTTTCATACTGATTTTAACGTAACAAAAAAATTGCTAAAACATTCAACAACATTCTTGTAATTTGAACCCAGTACCTCCCTCTGTACTTGTAAGACCATGTTATCCATTGCTCCACGTCATAGATTTAAACAATGAATCCACATAGGTTATTTAAACAAAACTGTCAACTTTAAATGACTGTAACTAATAATTAGCGCCAATTTTCCTTTACATCATCGTATTCAGCGTTGAAAATATACAAAACTAAAAAAAAAAAAATATTTTAAAATTTAAGGTGCCCCATAAAGTAAAAATATACTCAGACAATTTACAAATATACCTATATCTTCTAGTTTTTAAAATGTCAATATTAATTCATGTAAATTTATCTCATGATGAAGATCAAAATGTATTGAAGGAAATTGTTGACTCAGATAATATACATTTTTATGAATGGTGCACTACTTATGTAAATTATACAATTAATTTATACATTTGAATACATATATTTAATGTTAGCTTAATTTAATCTTGAGCAAGGTTATAATAAAAGTATAAACTATTTGTTATACTACATGTTTTGTTATGACCAAGGCTCAGAACTTTATGCGCTAAAAACAATGAAATACGTACATACATATGCACTAAAAATAGTGAAAATATGTAGTATATTCGTATACAATTATTTTTACTATAAAATATATAGCTTAATTATAAAAAAAAAAATGTATTTTTTTAAGTATATTTTTTTCTTGTAGATCAGAGAACTGAACCCTGAATCATTTTATTCCCAAAGTCCTCAATTTAAAAAAAGTAAAAATTATCAAATAGAACGATTATTAAACCACGTTAATATGTTTTTTAATGATTTCTAGTTTAATTTATCGTCTGTTGTGGTTTGGAAGGTTTTTGTTAACAGAAAATGATCTTTCGTTATCTATGTGTACATGTGCGTCGAAAACACGTTTGTGAATTGGTTCATTTAAGAATTGTAATTTTTTTAAATTTTTGCCATTATTTACAAGTTATTTGCAAGTATTTGAAAGTCAGATTTAAGAATTTATAAGTCCAAACTTGTATCATGAAACCAAAAAATGAAAAATTGGGCCAACATCACGTACCTAATCCACCCGTTTTGACCTAGAATTTTGAAATCAGTACCAAACGAAAATTAGTGATTAATAAAAATTTGCCATTAATTCAGTCGGCTACTATACAATTTAGAAGTTGGAAAGTTGACCTACTAATTTTAGCACAAAACGAAAGCTATTTATTAACAATTATTTGCAAGTCCATTTTTAGAATTCACAAGTTTACCGGGGAGCTAGTTAGAACTTAAAAAGTTAAGAAGTTAGCACACTTAGTCCCAAAACTTTTAAAATGATAGCAATTTAGGTTTTTAATTTGCAAGTCTCTCCTTAAAATTTACAAGTCATTGCAAGGTAGCCTCAAAGTAACTTTGAAGAGGCTATCAAATGAAAACTTATGGTTATCTAAATATATAAAAGAGAATGTTTGTATGTCTCTTATGCCTTCTTAAATTACCTAACCTTGTTTTGTTGTTATAACACCGAAAAAACAGAAAAGAACCTCACTGACACACACCTTAGTGTGCACCTAGAGTGTATATGTGAATGTGGTTTGCTCACGCATCGGAAAACTTGATTTATTTGTGTACGCACCAGAAGGAAAAACAAAAAATATTGTGTATCCAATTTTTAATAAATATCATTAAATTAAAACATTTTTTTGATATCACGGTGATTGTTTGGAGTTGCAAATTCTAAGAATCGACTTGCAAATACTTACAAATAACTTGCAAAATAACATCACAGATTTAAAAAAAATTGCAATACTCAGGGCTGGTGCTAAGTATTTTGCCACCCCGTGCAAATAAAAAAATTCCTCCCCTTTCAATAAATGGTTATCCTAAAATTAGTACATAGTTATTTATACAAAATTAACATAATTAATTACAAACTGGGTTATATTTTAGGAGATCAAATTATAAAATTTCGTCTACCGAAAATTTAAAAAATACTTAGGGAAGTTTAATTAATTATAAGTAGATTGAATTAAGGCACAATAATACCTTTATTTAATAAAAATAAAAATACAAATTATCAATGTTATTTCAGTGTTATACATTTTTGAAATAAGCTTAAGGTACTCAGACACCCATTATCACGCCTATTCCTCCAATAATAAATTTATTTTTAATTTTCAATTGTTTTCACTTATTTAAATAGATTTTTTAGTCATTTTTGATATTCATTATTTAGACTGTTTAGGGAATTTTTATGTTGTTTTAAAGGTCATCAACATCCTAATTCTGATTATTATTATTAGGAACAAAATGTATTTATTTATTTATTGAGAAAATATTTGTAAGTATGTTATAATATGTATAAATTATCTACTGCACTTTAATTTAACCGAATTATAGAAATACCAATACTATTAAATTAAAAAAAACTGCTGGGGGCTTGAACTCCCCTTAAACATTTTTTCTTTTTGCGCCAGTGGCGGCTTAAAGGAGGTATATTTGAATTGCGTGATTCACAAAAATATTAATGGGTGGTTTGATTTGTCATATAATATAACTATAATTGGTTTAGGGGTGATATTGGGGTATATATTTACTGTATACACAAATTAATTACAATTATTTACCTATTACTTATCTATTAAAAACCTATGAATTCACCTTTTGGATAGCAGTGATAATTTTTTTAGGGTGGGTGACAGGGTATTTTTTAAGGTAATTGTTACTATGTCCAAAAGACCACCCAGTGCAGGGGTGATTATGACAACCAAAATTCTAAGTTTTATATCATTTGACAAAATAAATTAATTTATCAACGGCTATTATTTTTATTGCTTCGGCTCCCATTGCACTTAACAATAATATTATAATCTTTATAGTACCGAGAACTCGTAATAGTGACCACCGCCGGCCCGTATTTATTTTTATACAAATTTACCTTTGTATTAATATTTTGTAACACGACATATACAAATTGTATAACCATAGGTAATTCGTAAAAATTTATGTTTAACCATTAGGTTTTTCGATTATACACAATATTATTTCTGTTCGTTATAATACTGCATACATCTGCATGCAAGTGATTTCATTGTACACTGTACACTAGTCAGTAGTCAGTTTATTAATTTTTAAGCAATTATTTTCCAATTTTTTACTGCATATTATACCGCATATTTTGATGTTTTTAACGCATATTTTAGTATTTTTTAGCGCATAAAGTTCCGAGCCTTGGTTATAACTAACTAAATACGTCGGATATTGTCGGCGCGGAACCCGTATGGCCAGCCTCATCAAAAATAATTTCGGTGAAAACCGATGAAACATTAATAGTAATACATCATGCATAAGTTATAAGTTGACAATAAATACATATTTTATATAGTATGTGCATTTTATTGTTGTTATACAACAAATATGATTGCTTTATTTATAAGTTATGAATTATAAGAATTACAAAAAGAAAATATCGTTAAAGGCAGGAGTATATTGGTACGTATACACGAGTATACGGCGTATGGCGTATACCTAATGTAAAATATTATTTTACAAGTATATGCTTCTACAATAACTTGCAAACAAAAAAAAAATAATAATAATAATTTAATAATTCATTGGAAAAAATTATTATAAACTATGAAATTGATTCAAATATTTACCTGTTGAAGATTACAGTTTACGCTGTGCTTAATGTATTTTGTTATCTGTAGTGAATAACATTGAATAAAATAGTATGGAGTGTGAACATTCAGCTGCATTATGCAATTCATAACGCGCTGCAAATGTATATTTTGTGGTGTTATATTTCATAGTCTTAATAGAAGTTATAAACATGTAGTTACAAAGTATTAATTCAATTTTTTCGAACGTATCGAAAGAAAATAATTGTCGGGCAAAGCAAGAAAATTTATTTTAGGATTAATATCCATATTTTTTTAGTGTGTATACCCACAAATATATTTGCCGATACACCACTGGTTAAAGGTAATATATATAATTTATTATTTAAAATATGTAATGTTATTTTACATAGTATTGATTGCTAAATACTATATTTGAAAACGTTTTAAATTTTACTCTAATTTAAATAATGCAAAACTCTAAATTGTTCATAACGTTTTAATTGTCAATAACGGTAAACGGAAAATTTTTTAAACGTTTAAATTTGTATAACGTATTGAACGTATTTAAATGAATTTTTTATTTTGTATTAAATGCTTAAAACTCTTAAATTGAATAACGTTTAAATGTCCCATAACGGTAAACAATATATATTATTTTGATTTGAGCCCTAGTCCATACTTAGTGAAAAATCAAATAAATTACTAGCAAAACTTTCAAAACACAGATAGGTGTTAAAAAAGAACTACACAAAAGTCTATTCTAAAAGGATCCGGCATTAGATTGAAAAAAAAAAAACAAATATTTAGGATTCATCTGATTTAAATATTACTAAAAATTTTACTTGTAAATGTTGAGCCTGAATTAAAGAAAAAATTTAATTCACCCCCTCCCCCCATAGAAGTCAGTCTAATTACGCCCCTGACCCAGTGTTCTTTTGTGGCCACCCAATCGTCAATGTTTGGCCATGAGAACATTTTTAATACTTTCCATAGGTATAGAAAAAAAATATTTAGTATGAATTTAGTATTTACTACAAATGTTCAAAAATAAAAACTTTAAATAAAAATTTTAATAATATTTTACCAAGGATACAATATATCTTCTCACACGCTCTGTACTCGAATAATCGTCTATCGCTAAATTTAGGTATATATGACACAATGACCATAGATAACAAAACTTTCTAGGGAAGTTTCCTTGTTATCTACACGGTTATATTTTTAGAATAAATAATATTAATATACAGTGGCGGTTCGGGTTCTCGTGCTATTGTGTATCAAGAACTATGAACTACCAATTTATAATATATGTCATATAAAATATAATAAAATATTATATCTAAGAGGTTTTTATGATTTATAATACACTATTTATATTGTACATTTCATATATTAAAAATGCAAATTTTATTCTGATCACCTAGTGAAAATTCTTTAAAAAATGCCGTGGTGGGTGATGTAAAAATATTAATTGTGTATCAAGAAAAAAAAAAGTTCAAGCCGCCACTGATTTGCGCCACCGAATACTATGTATGAAAATAATACATTTTTACAAAACAATAATATTGATAAAATGGCCAAAACAATATATAGAATAATATATATATAATAAACAACAAAATAATGCTTTGGCACAGACCAAGACAGCTTTGAACTGGTACAAATTAATGGAATAATTACACAGAATTTTAAAAATAAAGTATCAATTTTAAAGTTTTGTGTATTGAAAATTAAGAATCCGTTTTGTTAATAGCCTAGATAAAATACTCGTATCAATGAATTCATATGTAGGTTACGTACATTCAAAATTTTAAGTCAGACATCAGGAAGTATTTTTAATTTTCTATTGTATTGAAATAATTATTCACTTAATAATAACAATAATTGTTAAATTATTTAAAATAGGAAATTACTCACCGAATAAGAAAATGACGAAGATGATATATTAAAAATATACGCAGCACCCTATGATTGTCGTCTTTAACAATTCCCTGACGAATGGTTAAAATAAAATCTTTTAAATTGTATATACAAATGTATGGTAAAATATATACAATCAATAGACTACGTATTATCGTACTCGTCATAAGCAAACTATTTTTATCGCTGATAAAAATTATTATTGTACATACTTTTTTGGAGAACATTATCTAGAAACCGTAAAGATAATCGTGAATTGCGCCGATCTAGCGACTATTCTGTATTATATTGTTTATAAATAGGTATTTTTCGATACTAAATAATATAATATAACACAGTACCAGTCAAAATAATATAATATGCATTATTTCGGATTTGCAATGAATAAATATAATGAGAAATGATGAAAAATACATATTTTTAATTATAAATGATACCACTTCTAAAATTCTAAAAAAAATGCTGCCCTGTGCAGTCGCACAGGTCGCTCGTGCCCTGGCAATACTTGTGTTGGTGGGGCAATCCCACGAATGTGTTTTTGATGCTCGTATGCACACATACACTTCAGTGCAACACAATCAAATATTATTGATTTAGTGGTACCTATTTTGTCTAATTTCTAATTTAATCAAACGAGCGGTGAAGATTTCGAGTTTCAACCAATTCTTAATTCTTAGTAAAAGTTACTACGGCTGTACGCGTCGCTAATGGCAGTAGTTACAACTCTAGTTAAATATAAATATTTTATTCTTGAAAATATTTTAATTTAAATCAGACCGATGGTAACAAATTAACAATTAATACTCGGTATAGAACATTTCAAATATAGACAATGCTACATGTGTGGTAGTTAATTATTTTTAAATTATTTAATTTACAATTCTCAACAATTAAAAATTTGTTAATTTGTAATAAATTATAAGTATAATATGAATTAATAAGCTTAACAATTTTAAATATGTGAAATTATTTAAATTTAGTGAAATATGCAAAAATATGCAACATAAGTTTTTGTATTTCAATTGTATGAATCATGAAACGAGTTTGTATCTAAACAGATTTTGAATATGCAGCTTTCTAAGAAATATGCAAATACATGATGTTCCGAGTTCTGGTTATGATTATCTTATGCTTATATTTTAGTATTTTAATAAAAAAAATAATAATAATATGAGTAAAATTGATCTTAAAATTTGATACTTGGTGCAAGGTGTGTCGTATCAATAATTCGTGTAACTGGATATTTAAAAGATATATACACACACACACACACACAATGAACGATTTAACAGATAGATTTTGTTTCCGTCACGAACAATTCTTTTCCTATTAATATTCGATATAAATTATACAACTACAAAACCAAATATATTGAATATATTTAATTTATATTTATAGTTTTATTGATTTCTTAAAATTAGATATTAATGAATTATTTGTACTGTACTACTAACGATTATCTGTTTACTATCATATTTTTAGCAAATTGATTTATTCTGTGTAGAATAATATTTCTATAATACTAAAAAAAGTTAAAGTTTCAATGATTTTTCTATTTTTAAATTAATTTTTCATATAGTTTTAAAAGTAAATATTTACTATTAGTATTACTATTTTGTATCATCGGTATTAAATCCGTACAATAACTAATTTTAATTGTTATACAATTTAAGATGATGAAACGATATTTATTTATCAAAGTATAAACCGAAATAAATACAAATCAAGTTTCGGAATCATTTTTAACCATTGTCTTCAAAAAATTTAGGGGCATATTTGAGTTGAGGCCATGGGAGGGGGACAGTGGCGTAGCCAAGAGGGGGGCTAATGGGGCTAAAGCCCCACATGGGCCGTGTTTATATGTATAATGTATCTTGACTATTTAATAGAATTAATGGATGTTCGTTTTAATTTACTAAAATGCTTGAAATACGTTTAGAAACTTGGTTAAGGGTGAATTCTCATATCCTCTTTTACCTTACTTATCCAAAAAAGTGGTTAGCCCTCCCCCCCAATTTAAAAATCCTGGCTACACCACTGAGGGGGGTAACTAATTTTTCTTCAATACAAACTTAAAAATAATTCACAGTTCATTATCTACAGCTCATGTTCCTGTTGCTTATTCGAGTGAATAAATAAAAATACAAGTACCAAATTGAATTAAATATTTATTTTATATATTTAAAACCTACTGCATATAAAATAAGTATTAATAATAACAACACAAATAGTTCTTATATTAAAATTGTACCTTCAGTCTGAATCCTGTATAAAAATAATAACAAATAAACATAGTACCTAGTAATAGTACTTTTTAATTATTTTTTAAAAACTTTAAAAATTAAAAATTATTTAAGATATATTTAAAGATAGGTAACTTAATTTAACAAATATCTAAGTAGAAAACATAAGGTTGGTAAGTAGCCAAATAACAAATTACAAATTTCTTTTTTTCATTTTGACAAATTTGTTGATTGTTCATCAATGGATACAATAATATCTTTATTCACATGCAGCAAAATTCAACCTGTTAGTCTATATTGGTCTATTCTTGATCTTAAACATGTTTTCAATCTACAAAAATATATTTTTGTCCAATATTTATAAGTTAAAGAATTTGGAAACAAATATTGTCAGTTATTATGATTATTATTTGGCTTAGGGGCTTCTAGCTCTATAAAATACACAACTATGCATGCATTTGTACACAAGAAAAAATCAATAAGTACCTATGCATAAAAAAAAGTACCAGATATTATGTTGTAAAAGAAAAAATAGGCGAGTAAAATTTTTAAGGACTTATGTAGCTCTAATAAATATAAAAATATACAACATGCATAAATGCACCAAAAAATGATTAACTAGTAAATATAAATATTAATATATTTATTTATTTATATTATTATTTTTATACATTATAATTATAATATAATATTAATAATATTTTTATTATATAAATATTAACTAGTAATAGGTGGTAAAAAAAAGTGTTACTTTAAGTTACTTTATATTATCTGATAAATACCTCGGTTATGGTTATAAATGTCTATAACCGTAGCAATATCTGTGGAAGATAATACTATTATTCGTTCCAAAACCAATGATATTATGATATTAGAAGATAAACAAAAATTGATATCCATGATTTAATTGACATATTATTGAATTTATTATCATATTATAATGATAGAGTAGTAATTTATATTCTTAATTATTTATACATTACATTTTTTAATTAAATCAATGTATTATAATTAAAAAAAAAAAAATATACGAGCCATGAGGGGGCGAAGCCCCCTTCCCCCCTCAAATACGCCCTTGAAAAAATTGATTCACTTTTCTCATATTCAGATTATCATTACGAAGTTAAAGCTATAATATCATTACAGAACAATGGATTACATGATTAGAAAGGTCATTTCTTGTGGTCTTGTCAGAGCATAGGAGATATGAATAAAGTAAGTAATACAATTTATTGAAAATAATTAAATTTATTATTTAATAATATTAGTTTTCTAATAAATTTAAAAAATAATATGGTTGATATAGAGAAAATTATGTTTGGTAAATAACGTTTATGGATTGGTGTTTCTTGTTAACACTATCTATTTTTTTAAATTACGCGATCACATACGGACTCAAGTATATTTTCATATATAAATATATTTTTTGATCATGAGTTGAACGTAGTACGTTTCGGAAAGTAATATAGTATTAAATTAAAAACTGAAACGCATAAAAATATTACTGAATTGTAATTTCAAATTGTTAAGTATGCCACGTATATTGGTATTAAAAAAATGATTGAAGTATGAAAACTAAAGTTTCTATTTTTCGTACTATGAAATATATAACGGCTACGAATGATGGGCGTGTCGATGTACGGGTTCGCGTGCTTGCGCTTCTTGAAAACACCTAATAGCGCGTTCCATCGGTCGTTGTATACGTTTTACTTTTGGTGTGGCGTTCCTCTTAATAAATCATTTTTCCGTGTTTTTTTTTAGCTCTTTTATTTAGTACATTCTGCAGTATAAGTATGCAAATGATATAAGACCAAAGAACCCTACTTATAATATACACGGCCATAATATATAATTTTTTTTAACAATATAATAATAATCCCCGGTATTACCAACAGTGATATTATATGCATAATGTATCACGAAATGACAATATCACATTTACCATACACGTAACATACATTCAATATTTAATTATTACAAGAACTTTACGTTAGACAAGGTTTCATATATATTTTTTTTAGTTTCGTATATATACGTATTATATAAGTTCACAGTATACATCATGTACATATTATATTATATTATATGTATTGAATACTAAAATACTAGTACGGTAGTAGTTTCAACGAACAGAGCAAAGATATTTTATTTGTATTAGGTCTGTTCCGTTTATTATGTACATCTATATGTTCTTATTTCCAGAGTAAGTGCGTGCATACAATATTCATTACATCCGCCCATAGTTATGGATCTAAAATATAATGTTTATATTTATAATTAGAAAAAAGAGAAAAATTCAACATAACTTTCAGCAATGTATATGTATAAAAAAAAAACAACTCAAGAAAGAAGATTCCGTTAAACTCAATCCTACTGTATACTAAATGCAAATTTATCAAAAATAATTATACATTGCATGTCGATAACAAGTTTTACAAGACTATTATACCTTCGAATGACCATTGTACCTATTTTAATTTTTACTTATAATGAATAAGTATATCCGACACTGTTCAGAAATTATGTGCAATCAAATTCAAATGTATAAAATTAATGAGTTATATTTATGATAATTGTAAACATATAATTCTCGAATAGAAAAAGAAAATTGTATTTATCGAATTAAAAACTAGTCTCGGCGTTACATTTTATGTTATAAATGAATATCTATATTTATTGTTCTAAGAGATTTTAAATATTATAATGTACTAAATAACTATAATACTAATGCTCCGTTAAAGAGGACACAAAATAACTGATGAGCAAATCTATAAAAACAAATTTATCAACAATAGTTATATTTCATAACGCGTAGGTATATTTATGTTAAATTTTGCATTGTTCGTAAGTATTGACACCGAAAACAATATATTCTTTCGCATTAATATTACGGGAGCGACAAATGTGTAAATAGTTTAATAAACGTGTGCGCAGTGCTGTTGGATTAATTTCGTGAAACGCATACAGAGAAATTGTGGAAAAAGAACGGTACCAAAACACGAGTACGACGGTTTCGACAGCAACGAAGAAACGAAAACGTATACGAAATCCGGAATGCGCCGTACGTTTTGGGAGGCAGAGAACACTTGCGGGAAAATGTAATCGTGGGATGTTGAACAGTGGCGGATCCACGGGGTGGGGGGTGGGGGGGTTTATTAAAAATAAATAATTTTATGGATCAAGAAAAAGATTTAAGATTTTTTTTTACAAAAAGTACGAGGGAAAGTATATAGTTGATATTTTTATTTACACAAGAAATTAGTAGTATTAGATTTAAATTAATGTATTATATTACTTACTATTACTTATATTACTTATCTTAATTCATTATCAATCACTGACTGCAACGTTATAAAAAATATCCCAAGGGAAAACATTTTTCAATCCCCCCCCCTCAAAAAAAAAATAAAAAGGAAAAAGAAAATCCTGGATCTGCCACTGAACTATGCCCAAGTGGGTTATACGCGATTGCATATGGGTTGAAATATTATTTGGACGGTACGGTTGGTCGTTAAAAAAAAAAGAAAAAAGTAGTAAATTATCTGATACGACTCGTTCTTTATTCCATGAAAATCATTAAAATAATATCTACAGCGAAGTGTATGTTTACGGGCACCACCGGCGGTATAGCTGTTCGCGCCGATTGCCGTTAGATTAGGTTTTTAGGAGTTTCGGATTGCACGATTTAACGGATTATACTCCCGGTCCACCGAGATATACGCTCACACGCGTAAAGGTGTGGCTCCATTGAGAGCGATTTGCGTTTTTGCGATTTTAACAAAATTATGTAACTCGTATGTAGTGGGCCCGCTGAGCACGTGTAGCTTTACACGTGCGGTAAACGCTGAAAGAACAAAATGGTTGGATATTCGGCGATTAATCGCTGTCCAAATGTCTTCCGCGTTGGTTGTGTCCGAACAACTAGTTGCCGCTGTGTCTTCTTTTTCGATCTCGTTTTTCATAGCTTCCAAAATCGTATAAGAAGTAGTATCACCCGTGCGACGGACAAAAAATTCATTTCGATGATTTTTTGAATTTATTTAAAAGCGTATGAAATTCCCCTTCGGATAGCCTATGCTTATTTGTTTCGCGGAAAACGCATGTAAAATCGTTAAATCGTCCCCGTCAAAATCGCTAGTGGAAATCGCGCCTATAAAATCGCAGAAACGTTCAAAACACAGAATCACTGCCAGCAGGGCCGCAGCTTAACACGCGAACAAGAAACGTCCTTTTCTTACGGTTCATATCCGAATGGAATTCATCTTGGCACATCGTAACACGATCTACGTGGTATTGTAGTGTTTTTGATGAAAAATTTACGGTTTTATAAGTATTTCATTTCGCGTCCCGTCGATACGCATTGCGCAGACGTTATCCTTAACACTGGGACACGTAATACGGTGAGGACGTCGTCGACGCTGCTGTTTTTATTACGGTTGTCTTTGTGTCGGCGTTGAAATTGCATCTGGCGCATGCATTATTATTTATTCTCACAAACTGCGCACTACGGGTATAATATTTATATTAACGCGAAAAAGTGTTCGGTGTTCTCTCGCAAGTCGTGGAAATACGAACGGGTCTAATCTCGCCAGGATAACGCAAATGTATTACGGATTAACGCCGCGCGTAACGCTTTTGAAACCGAAATGTTTTTATAATAATTACGGGCGTTCTCTCCTCTTCTACCGCGGTTACACTGGTACACGCGAATAAACCATTCTGTTGTTCTAGATTATTAAATGGAAAATAAAAAAAATGTTTTGAAAAAAAAAACCAACACCCACACGAACACGCATCGCCACGGATATCTATTTAAACAGTCAGAATAAGTCGTGCTTTAACATTTATTACTCACACGTTGTACACCAACAGACGGAGTAACCTATTGGCGATATTTTTCTCTCGATGTTCGCAGTTGCACACACATGTATACATTAATTTTTTGCTCGAAATGCTACAATCACACCGTAGTCATGCATTTGACCTTTTTTTTTTATATTGCCAGTAATTATAATGGCATTGAACCAACGATCGTTTAGTGATTTTTCGTTTAATTGTACACTAACGTCCGCGTGATCGCCTAGACGAAATGGCGTGGGCAAATGTGTCGTCTAAAAATTAATAAAAAGTACATCCCTTGCACGCGTGGTGAAAAACGACAAATTAACCGTAGTCCATACCTTCCTGCCGCCGCCACCGCCGTTCTTGGACGTTCGTTTTACATGATTCGTTTATTGTTTCCGCGTAATTTACAAAATTACAAAAACATTTTATTACACGCGCGCAAACATTTAATGGGTTTTTTTTCCGGAGGAAAATATAAATAATATAATATAAATATTTCAAGTAATTTTCATGTATTATTCTAATTGCAGTAACACATAATATTATTATGTCGGTCGTAAAAAAATTGTAAAAAAATATTTCTCCGATTGTAATTCTTTCAAGAACCAAACCGAATGAAAAAAAAAAACACTCGAAAAAGATTAATTATTTGTAGTACACCTATCAATTTGGATTCCTACCTACTCTACTTTTATCACAAACGCGAATAAATTGTACACGATTTGGTGAAACCTGTAGTGATAAGATAAGAGAATTGCATTTCATTAAAAATAAAAATTATATGCACACGGTTTTATTATCCGTATAATTAACAGTTTATTGAATGATGGCTTATCTCGTATTAATGACGGATTTACGGTTAGTGGTACTCGCGTAACGAGTGGTTCGTACCTACATCATAATAAAATATTGTAATACATACATAATAACCGTTATCGCACGGGGCAATTGGTCTTCTTCCAAAGAGAAAGGTCGACGGATAGGCGATTGCCTGTAAATAGGTCTTGACGATCTAGAGGAGACTGAATAGTATTGAAAAGCAATAGGTCAGGCGATGTTTCCTTATTTAGAAGACCATTAGCGAATCAAAGTGCACGTTCATTATAACCAAGAGGCTTTGGAATTGAAAAAAAAAAAAAGCGGCGTGAAACATACTCGTCGTGCGTTCTGTAATGGTAAAAAAAAAAAAATGTTTAGATGTGAAATGACAATAAATCATTATATCAACCGGACCTATGGTGTACGACTGTGCGAGAGATGATTTCATCGATACAACCGTACAACTAACGTTCATCGTTCGGAGTTAAAGATTATTGATAAAAGATAATAATATGAAAATATTAACGTGAAACTCATTGCTTTACGTTTTGTTTGCATACTCAAGTGCATCGTATATAGCATAGAAAAAAAAAAAGATATGAAATTAACGATGGTCTGTGACAGGTTTTAAGTCGTGCGGAATAATCGATTGCCAATTAATCATAGTCGTATCATTTTATTATAGACATTATTATGTTTGTTCGTCGAAATCGACATTATAATATTTTAATCACCGGAAATTATTTATTTGATCGATATTCCCACTAGTTTTTAAACAAGTACTGATTAAACTTAACATAAATTAAGACAATCGTTTCTATACGTCATCTTACGTTCGTTTGAACAATATTGCACGGTTTTGATCTGTGCAATGATAATATCTGACTATTTTTTTTTATTTTTTTTTGTACGCGTACTAATAAATACCGTGCTAAAATATTACCCAATAAAAGCATTTAAATTGATAATAATTGAACACCTTCATTTTTTTTCTTCTCCTCTGGCTCGTACATAATACGTATAAGTAGCTACTACTGTTTATAACACAAGCAAATAAGCTACGTAACAAATTATAATTACCATTCGGAAGAACTTCTTAAGCCGTACAAACATTTTTATGTAGCTCGGGATAATGCATGAAAACTATAAAGAGCTGGCTTTTCATGCAAACATATTTAAAACGACAATGACCGTTATAATCCCATAAAAACGCTTACTTTCATGTCATAAGTATTGTATTGTGTAATTTTATTTTATTGCTTTCCATGTATATAGGTCGGTATCAGACTGCAGGAGAGGGTTTTCTTTTAAATGCGAAATAACTTGAATCGTATTGAAATTCCTTAAAATTAAAGTACCATGATAACTATTTAAATAATTTTGTAATACTGTGCTAAAATGAAGTTGTATTTCACACCATGAATTCGTTCAAAAATTAGTGTATAATAATGAACAATTAACCATAAAAACAAAAAAGTAAAAAATCGTTTTACTCATCAAAAATATAAAGTACTACAAAAAATAATGGATTGGAATTTTGAATTACAAAATAATTTAAATTAAATATTTTAACTATATTTATATGTATAAACTATACTTCAATAATATGCTAATTTAAGTACAAAATAATCACGTAAATAAACCAAAAAATATTCAAATTTTTTAAACTGTAATTCTATTTTAGTTCATATAATTTAATTTTTCCGTCAACTTTTTCAATTTGTATTCGACCTCATAAGCTCTACTTTTATTGTTATTACTGAGATCTAAGTTCAGTAACTGAGCATATATACTAATCGTGAGTATGTTCAAGTATTGCATAGTACGTTTAAAAATTAATTTCAATACATGTGAAAACAATGTGAAATCTATAGTGCATAAATTATTCAATTAAATATATTGATATACAAGTTTTAATTAGTTATATATTTTATTCCAAATACAATTTTATTATGTTTCTCAATTTTATTTTTAAAATAATAATAGATTCGTATTAGATAACTATAAATATTAATTTTTCATTAAATAATTTATTATTAAATACACATTTCCATATTTCTTATAAATATAGCCATAAAACAAATTAATGAGGACATTTACTCTAAATTAATTTTATTTAAGTGCTAACATTAAATAATAATTTATTGAAAATTTCATAATCAATATATTTTAGTACCAACTATTATATATTTATTATATTATCTTGCCTAATTATTGCTTTAACATTTAATAGTAAGATATGCAATGAAGCAGCAGTCCAATTAATATCACATATTTAGTAAGAATTGTTATAAAATGATCCAATAAATTATATTTGTAATTGTCTATGTTAGTAAGTTTATCATTATTCATTTGGAAAAATAAAATTAATTAAAATTTTGCTCAAAGACGAAATCACATTGATAATACCTATGACCTAATGAATTTAATTTATTGTTCGTTCCACATAAAGTTCATTACTCTAATATAAAAAAAAATACAATCAAGATTGACAACCGCATAATTAGTCATATCTATACTGGTAATTTTTTGCGAGAGGATAAAATACTAAACATTATTTCATTTTATACACACTCATTATACATCTTCATTTAGTATTGTCTTACATAATTTATACACATATTTTAATTATTAAGAATTTGCGAAAAAATATTTTAAATCCAGTTGATTTAAACATAACGTTTTAAATTGTGTTCAGTAAAATCTTGATAGCTTAAAGTTTACTATAAGCTTTCTATATTTTATACGATGGAATTCTTTGATTTATGGATAGGTAAGAACTGAACTTACTGAAAAACTCGCCGAAACATTTTAAAAGATAATTATTTTTTATATAATTTTATAAAATTTATCTATTTTTTAAAACACTTAAAGAAAATTACACATTGTATAGAAGAATGAATAAAATATTTTAGTAAAAGTGTGGAAATATTTTATAAATATTTTTCTTAAACTTACGTGAAACTTAGTTGAATAAAATGTATATAATCAATTTTTTCTATATTATACATTTTATAAACATAATACTTGTTTAATTTTTCCTTATAACACTAATTATTCATTAGTAATGAATAAGGATCAAATTATTATTGACAGATAAATTTAGTATCCGTCATCTTGAATTCCAAAATATAGTTTTTTCATTGAAATATTAGACAATTTATCAAATAGCATTTTATTACTTATTATGAATTAATTTTATGTGTATAACTAATTAATAATGTGTAAAGCTAATTCAAATGTTTTTTTTTTTTAATATTTCATGAGATATATTTATTTATAATCACAATATTAGGTTTTAAAAATAAAATAATAATTTTTTTAATTGAATATGGAATATGGATCCGCTGAGTCATCGTCCACAAGAAACGTATAAGCAGATGCATACACAAATCCCTAATTTAAAATTACTCGTTCCGCAGTAAAATTACGTAATGGACAGTGACAAATTGTAGAGTAGGTATAAGATCCGTACGAGCTATTACAACTGGATTTTATACACCAGAACATAATTTTATTTTAAAAAAAAGTGTCGATGGAAGAAACATGATTCAGTATGAATTATGAAATATAAAATTCATAAAAAAGTATAAGATATATTCGTAATAATTTTTTACGAGTTTGTATATTCGTCCGCGGGTGTTTGAGCTGAAACTTATATAAATAGATCAGATACTTATATCATCGGCATGAAAAATCGAGTAAGCGCCAAAAAATAATGGTGTGTATATATATGTATATATGTGTATCTTGTATAATATTTTATGAATTTGAAATGTCACAATTGCTTGATTTTTATTTTTGGCTACCCTAGAATATTTTTTCTCGGCCATATTATTAATCTACGAACTGAAACTAACTGTTAGATTGATTATGTATGGGTTTCTTTAAGTGGAAAAAAAAAATAACAAAGACTTCGTTTCTATAAATTATAAAAAGAAAACCACCGATATACATGCTTAATCAAACCGCTTACTTGTCATAATTCAATGTGTGACAAAGATATATTTAAAACACATGATCTGAACGAATGATAGTAATTAAACAATAATAAATAACTATAAATGTATTGAACAATTATGTTGATAGGAGTATAATAATAGTATTGCGCCACCCAAGGCAATACAGTTTTGCGTGTTCAACATATTATGTAAGCTATACGGTGAGAAAAATATACTATATGTGAGGTGCAAAGGCCTGTAGAGTGTAGTACTATGTACACAATACGACAAAAATGTATAGTAATAATAATAAACGGATTGTCGAAAAGAGACTTTTGGTGATAAGTTCTACCTCCGACGTGGTACCCGAGTGCCTAGTCTGTAGGCCCAGTTAATAATTATCCACTAGACTAATGGCTTATCAATAGTTTTTTTCTTGTGAATTGATATGAAATATTTGCCGTTATAGTAAAAAGCAAAGTACAAATATGGCGAAAATAATCGATTCTAATGCGAATAGAATAATACTATATTATAACATTGTGTTTTTTTATTTATTGGCAAGAGTTTCATGTCAATCAGCAGAAAATAATTTTCATTCCTTAAATACATGTAATTTTCAATATTTTACTGACTTATGTTAAAAAATACACAGTTTTTATATCGAAATCATAAAACACAATTTATTTTAATATTGAAATGTACGGGGAATGATTTAAAATATATAAATCATTACACTCCCCAAATGCACAAAACGCAACCAGAATTAATTAGTAACCAAGTGCGATAGTGAATTAAGTTTTGAAAGACTATGTATGCCACTTAACTTATGGGTCCACACTAACAATTTAACATTATAAATAATAAGCTCTTTCTTGTTTATAATGTGCTTGCTGATAGATACACAAGTGGTCACACGCTTGTATATTATTATGGGATTTAAATTTATGAGCAGTATTCTGATATGAGAAAATTATGATTATCAGTGAAAGAAAAGTTCTTTTAAAGAATTAGTTAGTTCAAGTTCCAGACATTAAATATGAACTAGTTCATTTTTTAAAAGAACTTTTCTATCACTGATATGAACTTATAATAATATAGATCATGCTTAATTCATTTTCTCATGTCAGTAAACTGCTCATAAATTTAAATCTCATAATAATATACAAATTTTAGTTCATAATTTTTAAAATCAACTATCTCGAGTTAATTTTCAAAATGATTTAGCTCAAGATCTTTGAATGGAAAGAAAAGTAAATTATATACAGTTTTTATTGTTAAACAGTTATTGAAAACTGTCAATATCTTTTCGCAGAGCAATGCAATTTGAATTTTGTGTTTTAGTTGTTGTTATTTTACAATTTTTGAAAAAACTCATTTGAATGATCTTTATATATTTTACTGCTAACTATAAATACTCATATACAGTTAAAAATATATTTTTAAATAAGAACTTTCTTTTTGAAACTAAATTTGGATTTCTTTTTTTTCTAAGCAACTTTGACTTCTAAACATTTTTTTATACCTTAAAAATTTACATTTTTTACAAATTTACAGTTTCTGCTTATGTAATTTATTTATTGAATTTTTTATTCTGGTCCTATGATTTTATTGAGTATAAATTAATAATTATAATTACATTGAACCAAAAACGTTTTGTACTTAAAGTATAAGAATTAAGTTCACGCTTGAAAGTCGAACGCGTACTCGTATGTCTAGTTCACACAAAATTAACGCGATCATTCCTGTCACTATTTAATATTATAAACACTTATTCTACACGGATAACATGGTTGGTAATACTTGCAATGAACGACGATAGATACGACTTAGTCGATAGTACGAGTTTATTATGCTGATATTAAGATAGTATTCTATGTATTCAGACTATTATTATGTGTTTTGGAATTTAACCTACACTCAATATTAATCACTTGACGGTGAAAGATAATCAAGAGGTAATCTACACAACAAATCTATCTCGATGTAGAAATGTTATAAATTCATTGAGTGATATTATCGAGGGTATTATCAGAATAGTCGACCGTGAAAGTCACGTTTTCCGTATAAAGTAACTAATTTTTAATGAAATGCGTCCAAGGTGAAATATAAAATCGGTCTGATTTTACAGATTTCCATTTTGAACAGAGTCCGTTCATACCCAGGTAGGTTCATATATGCGTGGAATACAAAAATAAAAAATTACTTGTATAAAATCATAAAATAATATTCGTTGTTTTGTTACACATCATAAAATTATTTATTAATGTAATATGATTTTTCATGTGTGAAATAAAATATTTGCATGTTTAACATTTATACATCCAACCTCGAGTGATTATATAGTTTTATACTAATTTAGTTGTTTAACGATGTTTATGTAAATTTAAATGTATAATAATTTTAGTCGGGGTTTTTTGTATTATGTATTATATTATTAGTATCTATTATATTTTTTTATTATGTCAGAATAATTTTTATAACCATCATTACTATCGCGATTCCAAGATCTCAACTACAAACGTTATTGCTTACTTACATTTATTAAAGTAAGGATTAAGTATATAAATCAAATGTATAGTACATGAAATTGCGCAAAATTAAAGTGACTATAAATTATAATCGTATTCAACTGCTCCAAAAAAATTATACAACTATATATGAATGTATACATTTATAATACTTATAATGATAGGCTCATATTACATTTACATTGTCATTTACAACATATGTGTGCTTGTGCATGACTTACGTGTCTTATATAGTTGTCAAATGAGGGAAATGATACAATTACAAATCAAAATGTATTCGTTTTGTTCCTTACATAAACCTTCCGTGACGGTCCTAGTCACGTAAAATATTTATATTCCTACGATTTCAAGATCACCTGTACGGAAACAAATCATTTATATTTTTTTAGAATAGTTTCAGTTTTTATTAATATAAAATATAATTCTTTAAATATTAGTTAATAAAATATAATAATCCAACCATTTAGAATCACAATGATAATAAAATTGTTTTTTTACACGAGTATACCAGAATTTTCTTAACTAATAAGGTTATGAATATGAACATAAATATTACGCAAAATATTTATTTTTAAAATCGGTATAACAAAATTATTTATTTAATGGTATAGAAAATAATATTATCATTATTTCATTAATATTTTTTGTAATTTATTCTTGCATAGATTGTCTGTCATTATTTGTATAGCATTTATTGATTAATTTATAACTTAATTTATACCAGTGTATTATTGTTACTATAATTTTTGTCTTTTGTGGCATAAAAAAATTACATGCAAATTAAATTGACTGAGATTTTATTTTCGATCAAAAGTAAACGTTTATATTTTTTAACTTAATATATGTTTTAATTTAATAATAAAAAAAAAAAAAATATTTGAACAATTTAAACAGTAAAATAAATAATATAACCACGAAAAACATTACCGTAAATAAACATGTACCGTTATAATTAATTTGAAAAAAATAAAATAAAAAAATAAATAGATGAATAAACGAATAGATAAATCCTATGTCTTACATTATATAACTACATTACGCATAATCGGAGAAACAACAAAAAAAATGAACCTTATCGCAAGTTGATTGGTGGTTTTCAGTTAAATATGATCATATTTTTCCCGTCATGTAAGAATTTTTCAAATAAACTACAGTCACTAAACTCGAATCATCAAAATATTCCTATTATTGAATAATATATCGGTGGTAATCACAAGATATCACATAGTACCTATTCACACACATAGTTCGATTGACGTACACGCGTAATAGTTGTAATAATAATTAACGTACGTACCTAAATCGAATACAGACGAACAGCAGTATCAGGTAGAAGTTAAGTGCATTGCATTAACGATGATGGATTGACCAGCAGCCTTCCAAACGGTAAAACGTTCAGACGTCGAATATCACTGATGCTGTGCAGCCAATGCGGTTGTCCTATATTATAATTATTATTTCGCTTTATACACACTACTGCGAAGAACCGCGATTGGCTACCTCCCAGTGACCGTTCTCATGATTCAAATACAATATTTAATTAAAAAATTTCGAGCTCATAATATCGTGTGCGTTTTGTGGAAAAAAAAAACACTGAGTTAACATAATATATTATTATACACTATGTGCACCCATTAATTCATTATCGAAGTTTTATCACAATCGACGCTTCTATTTCATCGTTGCAGGTTATTCTCTTTTGTCTGGGGAAAAAATCTCATTACTCGCTCAAAGTACTATTATTATTATTATTATTATTATGATTTGTTTGGAAAATATTCTTTTACGTACGCATCGGTCGATTTACGTGTGCCCATTGTATTTGCATTAAACTACCACCTCGTTTTGATCAGAGCACGTTGAAAAACGCGAACTGGTAGTAGTAAACATATTTTCCTACGTAACACGAAATCCATTGTTCGAGACGTTACTGCAAGATGTGTAACGCACACTGTAATCGTACGCGAAAATGCATTTTACGGTTGTAGAAATGTCGCGATCGAAGTGAAGTGTGTGCACCTGGGGAGTAGGCCCGACGCGTAAGGTATTCGAGTTTACTTTTTAATTTACGTGTTTGTCGTGCGAGTATAATTGTTATAATGATACGCGAAACTCTAGTGTCGCGAAAACCACCGGACCGGAAACTCGCAAAGGACACGCGCACGAATATCGTTTACCTTGATACGGCTAAGCAGTATGTGCACGTGCGTACATGATATGGGTTAAAGGAGAGGGCTACGAGGAGAAAAAGGAAGGGGTGGGGGTTGGGTTGAGAGATAACTTAATGGAAATTTCGATTTTGACAAACGTCCGAGCGGTGTACCGTGCGCGGGAAAACTGTTGGCACCCGGATGGGGTTTGGGCAACGCGATTCGCAAAAATGAAAATTTTGACAACAGGAATTGACATTACGTCGTGTACATATCATTGCGCGCGAGCCACCAGTACGCAAAAAATAATAAAACAAATTTAAATAATAATAATAATAATAATAATAATAATAATAATAATAATAATAGTAGTAGTAGTAGTAGTAGCATTTATTATATAATAAACAGATAACCCGTGGATATGCCCATATTATACCATAATCAATGGTAGTAATGAAAACCTTGCGGTTTATGTGTCGAGACTTAGTGACTACCGAGTGCCACGACGCAGTCCGCTATTTTAATTACCGTACGTACGAAACGCCACTATTGTTACACATTACTGACACATGCATTGTTAGGCCAGACCTTATAAACATGATTTTTCATATCGCTCGACTACGTATACGATTTTATGGTTGTTTGAAAACGATTTGACTTTGTTCCATTTACCGCATTTACAGGATAGGTAAGGTTAACCTAATCTAACGAGCGATAAGGCAGCAACTCTCTTCTACCCCTCCCCGCACACCCCGTCTGCCAACTGTTTATCGTATTTATTTATTTAATTTATATTCAATATAATTAAGTAATATTCGTTATTAGTTATGACTTTATGAATTTATGAATTATGACCTTATCTAGCTAGGTTTAGTAAGGTAGCTGCTAGGACACTATCTGCTGCCAAGTTGATGTATTCAATACATTTAAATTTAGGTTTTCTACATACGACTATGGTTTGATTTTCATACATGTGTCGTAGAAAAACTCCAGTATCTTTCGGAACAGCAATTACGTTAAATCAAATCGATGTTCAATGATTTCCGACTGTGCGGAACTAAAAGCATCGTATTTTTCGATGTTTCTTAATCATGATCGTTTAGAGAATACGAATTACGTTAGTCATTAGCACCTGTCAATATCATTGGTGGGACTGCGATAAAATCTTTGCGTTAACTTTTTTCACACATCACTACTAGTCAACTATTTCAAATGTAATATTATCACATTAGACCTCGTATTAAGATATACTAAGAATACCGTGAATCAACTCTCAACCCCTCCCCCCCCAGAAAAAAATTGTATCTACGCCACTGACCATGTGCGAAATAGGTATCTCGTGAAATTACAACGGTTTGTGAGCAGGGACGGCGCGAGGGGTTGGGCAATAGGGGCAGTAGCCCAGGGCCTCGTGCCTTAAATTATAATTAAGGCCCCGCGATTCTGATTTAACTGAACTTAAAATATTTTATTAATATAAATCATAAGACCCAACATTAATTTTGCCCAGGGCTTCGCAAACTCTAGCATCGTCACTGTTTGTGAGGATATGCAAATAAAATATCTACAACCTCGTGTTTCCAACTATATATACTTAGCATAAGTGGAGTGAAATACGTTGACCGAACTGTTCCCGAACGAACTGATAAATCGTAATAATATTATGTAGAAAACTATGATCGAAAACCGAATCTCTCTGTTTTGGCCGGAAATAAAAATAAAAATGTATTTATTTTCGGACGTGTTCCGTGCACATAAATCTCTATTGGGATAGCCTATTCTGTACTCGCGAATTCTGATACTATTTTACTATTGCTATAGTTTTTGTAATAATTACATTTTTATTTCAATCGTTTTTCAATGTTGTTGTGGTACGACGGCGTACTATTAATTATTAATGTAATCAGTATTTCTAATGTTCAACCGCACAGATTCCCCTGAAGCATAGACAAAGAATAAGGCAGTAATGTATTTTTCTTCGTCTAATCTACGAGCGGACGGCGCCGAGGGTCTGACATGACAACGAACGCAAAACTTTTCTCCTATCCCGTTTGCCGCATCCTGCGAACAACGAAAATACGTAGGGTCTTCCGTAATTGAATTCGTGACTAGGATTTGCACAGGAGGTGATAGGGTGAGTAATCAATATGGATTACGTTGTGTTCACCGTAAACTTTTTCTTTGTGTGTATATACATAGGTTATGTACACGGGGAAATGTCTAAAACGTCAGAGACCATACGGAAAGAAAGTCGTGGTATAGGGGTGACAGGGTTAACCGGTGACTCATCGAAACACTTAGTCGGAATCTTCTATTTTTGGGGTTGGTCGGCCCGCACTCGAAATCTACTTCTGCTGCTATTGTTACATCGTTTCTGTACACGTACATTACAAAAAGCTTTTTGTCCGTAGTCCAAACAATGGAAACGTTTAAATTAGGCATTATCGAGAAAAAAAATGTATACATATATAAAAACACTAACCGTACCGCATTCAACTTTATACTCACTGCTGCTGCAATTGACTTAAAAAGGTTACACGATGACATTGTGGCTTAATTGTTTTGTTGATATTTTTTTAAAAAATTTTTTTTACCATTTTCCATTTCTAGATATATATCAAAAGAAGAATGGGTAGATAAAAATATCGTATAGATACGTCCATTGAAGTTGTAACGTATACATTTAAATTATAAAATCTACGGTAAAAGTCGCAATATTATACATCGAACAATCGAATAGTTTTAATAACACAAGTTTAATGATCGTTAGTTACAGTGTTACATGCAAAGTGATGTTAAATTAGTGGTTTTTGAAATTAAAAAAGAACTCCGTTTATTCATCTAGAACCAAGTATCAAAAAGTTTTGTGTAAAATAAAAAATGTCTTATATTCTTATTCTTATACGTCGATGTAACAAAAGTTATAAGACAAAAAAAATAATAGTTTTGAAAAGTTGAGTCCGTTAAAAAAGAAAATTACAAAATGTAATAACAATAAATTTATTTATACATATACACTGTGTTGCTTTTATCGTTGAATTTGACATTCTCGAAACGTGCACAATGTATATGACTTGTGCATTGTAGTTTATTAGTATTCTGGATTCGTTTATAATAACAGTTATTGTTTAGTTTTAGACATGTACATTTATGACGGATGAAATGTTCATCGTCATATAGTCTTATGTTTGAGATTTAAGTGCCAAGATTATATTATTATAAAGTCATAACTTTTGTTAACGTTTCATCTCAAACCTATTGTTAAATTATTAGGATATGTGCTGTATTCAAAACTCAGCAAAAGCTTTCCAGAGATAATATTCTAATAATAATAATACTCTAGATAATGTTTATATTTTACCCAAATAAGTGTTAATGTTTAATAACAATACCTTTATGTAGGCGTACTGTATAGTGTAACTATTATCCGCAGTTGTATTTTTAGGTATCGGCTATTTGCGCCTATAAAAATTAATTACTTTCGGAACAGCCCATTTGCGCATTTACCTGGTGTAATTATAATAAACTAATTTTTTCAAATAATAATAAACTATACAATATTATTTAAATTATAGTCAATAGAAAAATTTTTTAAATATAATAAACAAATAAAATATAATTAAAATAAAATAAAAAGGTAATAGGTAAAATGCGTCTCGGAAAGAAAGTAGTACTTAGGTAAATAGAGCTACAGCAAAAAGGAAATTACCATATACAATATATTATGTTATTTATTTGATATCTAAAACAATCTTTATTAGAAGTCAAATTTTACGATTATGGTATAAATTGTATACATTAAAAAATCAATTTAATTTTTATTATTATACGAGTAATTAAATTAAAATAAATCTGTTTATCATAATATTATATTTTTGATAAAAACTAAAATTAAATTATACTGATTTAACAAAGTTAAATCAGGTTATCGTATTATTAGAGTATTTTGTTATTTGCTATCTTAAGTATTGTTCTTAATTTGCTCTGTGCTTCGTAATTTTACTTGCGTCTCCAATTTTATTGATAAGACCAGACTGGAATCGGCAAACCGATTAACGCATAATTTGATTCTAGCCTTAATCTCACTTTTTAATTCGATACAAAGCAGGGGCGTCATTTCAATATTTGATAGGGTAGGGCATAATAATGACTGGCCCTATAATTAACACTTTTAATTGTATATAAAAAAAAGGCGCTCGCTCCGCTCGCTAGCTAGCCAAATTTTTATTTTGTACACAGTACACAGTACACACTAAGTCAAATCAAATTCAAAATGAAAAATTCAACATTCGTTGGTAATTTTAAAAATTGTTATTGATAACGAACATTTACAGTGCTATGCTCTTATCAGTCATATCTCTGTCATAGTTACATTACATTATACTGGTTACCACGGTCCACGACGTCAATAGCTGATCTTTTTATCGTGGTTTTTAAACTTACTTTATCGTTGAGATAACGAATATAGTTCCATAGAATAGAATAATAAATAATAATAATAATAATAACGTATTAATTAATATATTATTATGATGATATACCACAAATTTATATTTTTATATTATGTAGTATATTCTAGAATAGTCAGTAGATTTAAGATTATATTGATTATTATAGAAAACCCGGCCCGCTTAGACCCGGCCACCGGCCCATTTGGCTACTTTAAAATCTAGGGTCGGGCAAATGCATACTCCTGCCCCCCCCCCCCCC